>NC_069503.1:59021657-59151657 GCF_027579735.1 Bombina bombina
ACACCGTTGGAGAAAGAAATTTATCAGGTAAACATAAATTCTGTTTTCTCCAACATAGGTGTGTCCGGTCCACGGCGTCATCCTTACTTGTGGGAACCAATACCAAAGCTTTAGGACACGGATGAAGGGAGGGAGCAAATCAGGTCACCTAAATGGAAGGCACCACGGCTTGCAAAACCTTTCTCCCAAAAATAGCCTCAGAAGAAGCAAAAGTATCAAACTTGTAAAATTTGGTAAAAGTGTGCAGTGAAGACCAAGTCGCTGCCCTACATATCTGATCAACAGAAGCCTCGTTCTTGAAGGCCCATGTGGAAGCCACAGCCCTAGTGGAATGAGCTGTGATTCTTTCGGGAGGCTGCCGTCCGGCAGTCTCGTAAGCCAATCTGATGATGCTTTTAATCCAAAAAGAGAGAGAGGTAGAAGTTGCTTTTTGACCTCTCCTTTTACCTGAATAAACAACAAACAAGGAAGATGTTTGTCTAAAATCCTTTGTAGCATCTAAATAGAATTTTAGAGCGCGAACAACATCCAAATTGTGCAACAAACGTTCCTTCTTTGAAACTGGTTTCGGACACAGAGAAGGCACGATAATCTCCTGGTTAATGTTTTTGTTAGAAACAACTTTCGGAAGAAAACCAGGTTTAGTACGTAAAACCACCTTATCTGCATGGAACACCAGATAAGGAGGGGAACACTGCAGAGCAGATAATTCTGAACCTCTTCTAGCAGAAGAAATTGCAACTAAAAACAAAACTTTCCAAGATAATAACTTAATATCAACGGAATGTAAGGGTTCAAACGGAACCCCCTGAAGAACTGAAAGAACTAAATTGAGACTCCAAGGAGGAGTCAAAGGTTTGTAAACAGGCTTAATTCTAACCAAAGCCTGAACAAAGGCTTGAACATCTGGCACAGCTGCCAGCTTTTTGTGAAGTAACACCGACAAGGCAGAAATCTGTCCCTTCAGGGAACTTGCCGATAATCCTTTTTCCAATCCTTCTTGAAGGAAGGATAGAATCCTAGGAATCTTAACCTTGTCCCAAGGGAATCCTTTAGATTCACACCAACAGATATATTTTTTCCAAATTTTGTGGTAAATCTTTCTAGTTACAGGCTTTCTGGCCTGAACAAGAGTATCGATAACAGAATCTGAGAAACCTCGCTTCGATAAAATCAAGCGTTCAATCTCCAGGCAGTCAGCTGGAGTGAAACCAGATTCGGATGTTCGAACGGACCCTGAACAAGAAGGTCTCGTCTCAAAGGTAGCTTCCAAGGTGGAGCCGATGACATATTCACCAGATCTGCATACCAAGTCCTGCGTGGCCACGCAGGAGCTATCAAGATCACCGACGCCCTCTCCTGATTGATCCTGGCTACCAGCCTGGGAATGAGAGGAAACGGCGGAAACACATAAGCTAGTTTGAAGGTCCAAGGTGCTACTAGTGCATCCACTAGAGCCGCCTTGGGATCCCTGGATCTGGACCCGTAACAGGGAACTTTGAAGTTCTGACGAGAGGCCATTAGATCCATGTCTGGAATGCCCCACAGCTGAGTGACTAGGGCAAAGATTTCCGGATGGAGTTCCCACTCCCCCGGATGCAATGTCTGACGACTCAGAAAATCCGCTTCCCAATTTTCCACTCCCGGGATGTGGATAGCAGACAGGTGGCAGGAGTGAGACTCCGCCCATAGAATGATCTTGGTCACTTCCTCCATCGCTAGGGAACTCCTTGTTCCCCCCTGATGGTTGATGTACGCAACAGTCGTCATGTTGTCTGATTGAAACCGTATGAACTTGGTCCTCGCTAGCTGAGGCCAAGCCTTGAGAGCATTGAATATCGCTCTCAGTTCCAGAATATTTATCGGTAGAAGAGATTCTTCCCGAGACCAAAGACCCTGAGCTTTCAGGGATCCCCAGACCGCGCCCCAGCCCGTCAGACTGGCGTCGGTCGTGACAATGACCCACTCTGGTCTGCGGAATGTCATCCCTTGTGACAGGTTGTCCAGGGACAGCCACCAACGGAGTGAGTCTCTGGTCCTCTGATTTACTTGTATCTTTGGAGACAAGTCTGTATAGTCCCCATTCCACTGACTGAGCATGCACAGTTGTAATGGTCTTAGATGAATGCGCGCAAAAGGAACTATGTCCATTGCCGCTACCATCAACCCGATCACTTCCATGCACTGAGCTACGGAAGGAAGAGGAACGGAATGAAGTATCCGACAAGAGTCCAGAAGCTTTGTTATTCTGGCCTCTGTTAGAAAAATCCTCATTTCTGAGGAATCTATAATTGTTCCCAAGAAGGGAACCCTTGTTGACGGGGATAGAGAACTCTTTTCCACGTTCACTTTCCAGCCGTGAGATCTGAGAAAGGCCAGGACGATGTCCGTGTGAGCCTTTGCTCAAGGGAGGGACGACGCTTGAATCAGAATGTCGTCCAGGTAGGGTACTACTGCAATGCCCCTTGGTCTTAGCACCGCTAGAAGGGACCCTAGTACCTTTGTGAAAATCCTTGGAGCAGTGGCTAATCCGAAAGGAAGCGCCACGAACTGGTAATGTTTGTCCAGGAATGCAAACCTTAGGAACCGATGATGTTCCTTGTGGATAGGAATATGTAGATACGCATCCTTTAAATCCACCGTGGTCATGAATTGACCTTCCTGGATGGAAGGAAGGATAGTTCGAATGGTTTCCATCTTGAACGATGGGACTTTGAGAAATTTGTTTAAGATCTTGAGATCTAGGATTGGTCTGAACGTTCCATCTTTTTTGGGAACTATGAACAGATTGGAGTAGAACCCCATCCCTTGTTCTCTTAATGGAACAGGATGAATCACTCCCATTTTTAACAGGTCTTCTACACAATGTAAGAACGCCTGTCTTTTTATGTGGTCTGAAGACAACTGAGACCTGTGGAACCTCCCCCTTGGGGGAAGTCCCTTGAATTCCAGAAGATAACCCTGGGAGACTATTTCTAGCGCCCAAGGATCCAGAACATCTCTTGCCCAAGCCTGAGCGAAGAGAGAGAGTCTGCCCCCCACCAGATCCGGTCCCGGATCGGGGGCCAATATTTCATGCTGTCTTGGTAGCAGTGGCAGGTTTCTTGGCCTGCTTTCCCTTGTTCCAGCCTTGCATTGGTCTCCAAGCTGGCTTGGCCTGAGAAGTATTACCCTCTTGCTTAGAGGACGTAGCACCTTGGGCTGGTCCGTTTTTACGAAAGGGACGAAAATTAGGTCTATTTTTTGCCTTGAAAGGCCGATCCTGAGGAAGGGCGTGGCCCTTACCCCCAGTGATATCAGAGATAATCTCTTTCAAGTCAGGACCAAACAGCGTTTTCCCCTTGAAAGGAATGTTTAGTAGCTTGTTCTTGGAAGACGCATCAGCCGACCAAGATTTCAACCAAAGCGCTCTGCGCGCCACAATAGCAAACCCAGAATTCTTAGCCGCTAACTTAGCCAATTGCAAAGAGGCGTCTAGAGTGAAAGAATTAGCCAATTTGAGAGCATTGATTCTGTCCATAATCTCCTCATAAGGAGGAGAGTCACTATCGAGCACCTTAATCAGTTCATCAAACCAGAAATATGCGGCTGTAGTGACAGGGACAATGCATGAAATGGGTTGTAGAAGGTAACCCTGCTGAACAAACATCTTTTTAAGCAAACCTTCTAATTTTTTATCCATAGGATCTTTGAAAGCACAACTATCCTCTATGGGAATAGTGGTGCGTTTGTTTAAAGTAGAAACCGCTCCCTCGACCTTGGGGACTGACTGCCATAAGTCCTTTCTGGGGTCGACCATAGGAAACAATTTTTTAAATATGGGGGGAGGGACGAAAGGAATACCGGGCCTTTCCCATTCTTTATTAACAATGTCCGCCACCCGCTTGGGTATAGGAAAAGCTTCTGGGAGCCCCGGCACCTCTAGGAACTTGTCCATTTTACATAGTTTCTCTGGGATGACCAAATTTTCACAATCATCCAGAGTGGATAATACCTCCTTAAGCAAAATGCGGAGATGTTCCAATTTAAATTTAAATGTAATCACATCAGATTCAGCCTGCTGAGAAATGTTCCCTAAATCAGTAATTTCTCCCTCAGACAAAACCTCCCTGGCCCCCTCAGATTGGGTTAGGGGCCCTTCAGAGATATTAATATCAGCGTCGTCATGCTCTTCAGTAACTAAAACAGAGCATCCACGCTTACGCTGACAAGGGTTCATTTTGGCTAAAATGTTTTTGACAGAATTATCCATTACAGCCGTTAATTGTTGCATAGTAAGGAGTATTGGCGCGCTAGATGTACTAGGGGCCTCCTGAGTGGGCAAGACTCGTGTAGACGAAGGAGGGAATGATGCAGTACCATGCTTACTCCCCTCACTTGAGGAATCATCTTGGGCATCATTGTCATTATCACATAAATCACATTTATTTAAATGAATAGGAATTCTGGCTTCCCCACATTCAGAACACAGTCTATCTGGTAGTTCAGACATGTTAAACAGGCATAAACTTGATAAGAAAGTACAAAAAACGTTTTAAAATAAAACCGTTACTGTCACTTTAAATTTTAAACTGAACACACTTTATTACTGCAATTGCGAAAAAACATGAAGGAATTGTTCAAAATTCACCAAACTTTCACCACAGTGTCTTAAAGCCTTGAAAATATCGCACACCAATTTTGGAAGCTTTAACCCTTAAAATAACGGAACCGGAGCCGTTTTAAGCTTTAACCCCTTTACAGTCCCTGGTATCTGCTTTGCTGAGACCCAACCAAACCCAAAGGGGAATACGATACCAAATGACGCCTTCAGAAGTCTTTTATAAGTATCAGAGCTCCTCTCACATGCGACTGCATGCCATGCCTCTCAAAAACAAGTGCGCAACACCGGCGCGAAAATGAGACTCTGCCTATGCTTTGGGAAAGCCCCTAAAGAATAAGGTGTCTAAAACAGTGCCTGCCGATATTATTAAATCAAAATACCCAGAATAAATGATTCCTCAAGGCTAAATAAGTGTTAAAATCAATCGATTTAGCCCAAAAAAAGTCTACAGTCTAAATAAGCCCTTGTGAAGCCCTTATTTACAATCGTAATAAACATGGCTTACCGGATCCCATAGGGAAAATGACAGCTTCCAGCATTACATCGTCTTGTTAGAATGTGTCATACCTCAAGCAGCAAAGGACTGCAAACTGTTCCCCCAACTGAAGTTAATTGCTCTCAACAGTCCTGTGTGGAACAGCCATGGATTTTAGTTACGGTTGCTAAAATCATTTTCCTCATACAAACAGAATTCTTCATCTCTTTTCTGTTTCTGAGTAAATAGTACGTACCAGCACTATTTGAAAATAACAAACTCTTGATTGAATAATGAAAAACTACAGTTAAACACTAAAAAACTCTAAGCCATCTCCGTGGAGATGTTGCCTGTACAACGGCAAAGAGAATGACTGGGGTAGGCGGAGCCTAGGAGGGATCATGTGACCAGCTTTGCTGGGCTCTTTGCCATTTCCTGTTGGGGAAGAGAATATCCCACAAGTAAGGATGACGCCGTGGACCGGACACACCTATGTTGGAGAAATACAGGATTCTGGTTGGCTGATTCTTAAGAATTTGTTGCTCATTGGATAAAAGGAACAACCTCCACAAATGTATTATTGGACAGACCTCATCAAGCTTGAAAATATGGGCCTCCATTACATATGCAGCGTCGCCCGCAAAAGCCGGCGACGCCGGTTTTTGCGCGATTTTCGTATCACATATACGGCGTAGCATACAAGTTACGTGCGTATATTTTACCTGTCGGACGTAGTTTTTTGACCCATAGACTAACATAGAAAAAAAGCGCAATTTGGTATCCAATATACAGCGTAAGGACTTACGCGCACAGAATTCAGAAAATCTACTCCATTTTCATCTCGCCACAAATTGCAGGTGCAGCAACCCTTGCACTGACTAACAAACCAACGTAAGTCTCTGAAGGCCTAACAAACGCATGGGAAATCACATACATATCAGCAGCAAATCTCAAACAGTTAAACCTCTTCTAAGCATTCATAATTCCTGCCCCTGCAAGTGTGTCAAACCAATCACAAACAGCACAACCTCTCACCCGGAAGCATAAAAAAACCCCGCCAATGCACATCCTCATTAGCCACCATGTTTCCCCTGCTTTCCATAGATAGGCAACATCATGTGGCACAAGGGGTGCTGGAAGCCCTACAAGCCCCTGTTGTTCAGGATATACATGCTGATCCTATAGTTGCTGCTGAGGTCCCTGGTCATTGTGCTGTATCCGTCCCTGCTCCTGCTGCTGCTGTCCCTGCTCCTCACGCTGCTGTCCCTGTTCCTGGTGCTGCCCCTGCTCCTCACGCTGCTGTCCCTGTTCCTGGTGCTGCCTCTGCTGCAGCTGGTTATAGAATTACATACTGCGGATTTCCACTGCATGTAAGGGAAACTACTACATCCCACTCCCCTTCCCTTAACCACCCTAATCACTGAAAATGTCTCATTTGTTTAATTCATGTTTAGATCACTATGATTTATTGACTATCATTAATAAGAATGAAAATGGATGTTTATACCTTATGTTCACACCTTCTGTAAATACATTATTATTTATATATATATACCCATGTGCAGGGATAAACAAGGTGTCCGTACACGGACACTGGTGTCTGTGACTGGGCTTTGCAGTGTCCACCGCCCATTTTGCTGTGGGGAGGGAGGAGTAAGACAGATGAATACTGGTCCTGACTGCTCCTTAACACATGCGGCGCCACGTTTTGCATGATTGTGGCCACTCACACATGATGCTGCTTAGTACCAGAAAATGACTCTGAGTGAGACAGAGAGAGAGGGAAGAATCAAGAAGCAAACTGCCACTGTGTCCCTGGAGCTTTATATGCAAAGGGAAAGCACTTTAACCAGCACCTGAGGTTTATTATAAGTAGTATTTAAAGAGAAAGAAAAGATATAGTAAGGTTATCATTCATAACCTTAGTAAATCTTTTCTTTCTGATTAAATAATAGGAAAGGGAGAATATATAGTGTGAATAAAGTTAGTGGCTTGTCAAGAGACTGCTAGCGATATTGGGTGATAAGTTATGGAATAAATAAAGCCTGAGTGAAATACTGGATGTTTATCTGCATCTGTATAATAACACCCAGCTCTATACAAAGACACAGAAGTGACACTGGCACATGCGTATAGCCAGACAAGGGCTGGTTATAGGATCAGTGGTATCTGCATCTGTATAATAACACCCAGCTCTATACAAAGACACAGAAGTGACACTGGCACATGCGTATAGCCAGACAAGGGCTGGTTATAGGATCAGTGGTATCTGCATCAGTATAATAACACCCAGCTCTATACAAAGACACAGAAGTGACACTGGCAGATGCGTATAGCCAGACAAGGGCTGGTTATAGGATCAGTGGTATCTGCATCAGTATAATAACACCCAGCTCTATATAATGACACAGTAGTGACACTGGCACATGCGTATAGCCAGAGGAGGGCTGGTTATAGGATCAGTGGTATCTGCATCAGTATAATAACACCCAGCTCTATATAATGACACAGTAGTGACACTGGCACATGCGTATAGCCAGACAAGGGCTGGTTATAGGATCAGTGGTATCTGCATCAGTATAATAACACCCAGCTCTATACAAAGACACAGAAGTGACACTGGCACATGCGTATAGCCAGACAAGGGCAGGTTATAGGATCAGTGGTATCTGCATCTGTATAATAACACCCAGCTCTATACAAAGACACAGAAGTGACACTGGCACATGCGTATAGCCAGACAAGGGCTGGTTATAGGATCAGTGGTATCTGCATCAGTATAATAACACCCAGCTCTATACAAAGACACAAAAGTGACACTGGCACATGCGTATAGCCAGACAAGGGCTGGTTATAGGATCAGTGGTATCTGCATCTGTATAATAACACCCAGCTCTATACAAAGACACAAAAGTGACACTGGCACATGGGTATAGCCAGACAAGGGCTGGTTATAGGATCAGTGGTATCTGCATCCGTATAATAACACCCAGCTCTATACAAAGACACAAAAGTGACACTGGCACATGCGTATAGCCAGACAAGGGCTGGTTATAGGATCAGTGGTATCTGCATCAGTATAATAACACCCAGCTCTATACAAAGACACAAAAGTGACACTGGCACATGCGTATAGCCAGACAAGGGCTGGTTATAGGATCAGTGGTATCTGCATCAGTATAATAACACCCAGCTCTATACAAAGACACAGAAGTGACACTGGCCCATGCGTATAGCCAGACAAGGGCTGGTTATAGGATCAGTGGTATCTGTATCAGTATAATAACACCCAGCTCTATACAAAGACACAGAAGTGACACTGGCACATGCGTATAGCCAGACAAGGGCTGGTTATAGGATCAGTGGTATCTGCATCTGTATAATAACACCCAGCTCTATACAAAGACACAGAAGTGACACTGGCACATGCGTATAGCCAGACAAGGGCTGGTTATAGGATCAGTGGTATCTGCATCAGAATAATAAAATTCAGCACCGTAAAATAAAAGTTTTAATTTCAAATGTACATTTGTGTCCTTCACTAAAGGTCTTAGAAAATGTCCGCCACAGCCTTGGCTCATGCCTATCCCTGCTCATGTGTCAATTTCGATTGGATGTGAGAAACCTTGATTTACATCTTATAAGTGAATATTACTATATGTACCCTTCATACACAACTATGTGATGTGGTTTTTAGAACATGAATATGTCATAAACATGATAATATTACCTTTTTTTGGCCATTTCCACACAGGTCTTATTATATGTTTTAAAAATATTACTGTACTAAAACACACCTCACATGGATGTGGATGACAATTATATGGTAAATAACAGAGGACAAGATTTATGCTGAACTATAACAATATACATTTTTTTAGGCTTCTTGGTTGAGGGAGCTGAGGTGACTGGAGTGAATTTCCTTGTTCTCCTGGTTTGAGAAGATTCTGGGGTTTCTGCTGGTGTGCTGGCCACAGATAAAAGGCTGGAGGCAGTGTCCTGCTGTTGTGTAAAATTCTCAACCAACACACCCAAGAGTTGATTTTGTTCTCGCCATCTATTGTCCATCTGCATATCAGACATAATTCGCATCATATGTGACTGGTTTTGCACACTTCTACTTAATGATGCTGCCATGTCCCTCTGCAGCTCTATGCTACGTTTGTGTAGCCTCTCTTGGCTCCTGAAGAACCTCTCTTGGCCTCTTTGTCTGCTCTCAGAGCTTGTTATGAGCCTCCTCTGGAGTGCAATGTATTCCTTGCCCAGGGGAGAATACAATACTTCCACAGGCTCTTGAGCAGCAGGGCTTCTAGGTGCAGGTTCAGCTGCATCTGCTGGTGCTTGTTGGACATTTTCAGCTGCATCTGTTGGATCTTGGGGTACAGGTTCAACTGCGTCTGCTGGATCTTGGGGGACAGTTTCAGCTGCATCTGCTGGATCTTGGGGGACAGTTTCAGCTGCATCTGCTGGATCTTGGGGTACAGTTTCAGCTGCATCTGCTGGATCTTGGGGGACAGTTTCAGCTGCATCTCCTGGATCTTGGGGGACAGTTTCAGCTGCATCTCCTGGATCTTGGGGGACAGTTTCAGCTGCATCTGCTGGATCTTGGGGGACAGTTTCAGCTATATTTACATCTGCAGATGGTGGAGCTTTCCCAAGAGATGAGGATGGTGAAGCTCTCCCAAGAGCTGAGGATAGTGGAGCTCTCCCAAGAGATGAGGATGGTGGAGCTCTCCCAAGAGATGAGGATGGTGGAGCTCTCAGGGTGGATTGAAAGTCCCACTGATGACCAGTGTGTGACAACTCAGTCTGTCCAGTTGGCACTTCTTGTGACATACTCTCGGTGTAAAAGCCATGACTGTTTGTGTTGGGGGTGGAGGGTAAATTCATGGACCCTTTGTGGCTGTCTTGGCTCCCCCTCAAAGCCAAAAGAAGAATATTCCTCTTGCCAGAAATCTTGCCAGGGGTCAAATGTCAATGGTGGTGGCATCACTTCCGGGTCCTCAACTGAAGCCATCCAACCCTGCTCATACCTGGGAGTATAATGTCCATGTGGTTGCCTGAAGACTGGTGGTGGTGGCTGCATGCCTGTGACTGGTTGTGGAGGTGGCAGCATGCCTGTGACTGGTGGTGGTGGTGGAGATGGCGGCATGCCTGTTTGCATCCTTGTGACAGGAGGTTCTGTGGAGTCAAATGATGAGAGGGATTAGTACAGTCATATATATGTCCATGTGGGCATACAATGAACATTGATACATGCTAGGGCCTATACTGATTGCCATGTCAAACTCTATAACATGCATGTGCACATTGTGATTTGTGATATGAGGGATTTTAATATGCAAAGTATACAGGTATGTGTTTCATACAATAGTTATGTGTACATGTCAATAATGGAGAAAATGTGTTCTTTAAGTGACACTGGTCACACAATTTCCTTTAGCCTGATGTAGGCACAGAACGTGCTTTCTTGAGCTAAAAGTATTGTGATGGCTATAGTGTCCATTTACTGAAAACTCTACATGTGGCTTGTGGCCTGTGTTACTCTGAGACATGTTAGTATTGCACTATTCCACCTCATACCATGAATTGCAATGTGTTAAGTAGCATTAATGTCAAATATAATTGTAGACATTTTTGTTAGTAGGCCAAATACCATGCTCCTCATTGTGTACATGAATGTGTGACATTAAAGGATGTCATATCTCAAATACATATAATACTGTTGTGTGGGATGTTACTCACCAGCATGATGTGCTGTGGTTGCAGCCCCTGAGTCACGAGCCCCTGGAAGTCCACGGACTGCTGTGATACTCAGGGACCTGCGTATCATCTCCTGCCAGGTGTTGTATTCTGTTTCCAGGAGTGGACCACCGCCTGTTCCCCTCTGGTGGATAGCTTCCTGCCCCATCTTTTCCTTCACCTGCCTCTTACAGTCGTTCCAACGCTTTTTAAGGCACTCAACAGTCCTCCTCTGCAGGGCCACACTGTTGACGGCATCCTCTACTGCCAACCATGCTGTTTTATGCCTTTTGGCACAGCCATTGCCCTTCTCCTGCCAAAGAGGGCACTGTAATTTTCCATAACAGCCTCGACTATGGCAACACTTTCAGAGAATGAGAAATTTGGGCATCTTATCCTCTCATCCTCCATGGACACCTGGCTTGAACCCTGTGATGTCCCTGGTGAGGTCCTCTACAATACTCCTCTCCCTGCCATTCCTCTCCCCTCCTCCTCTCCGCCCTACCTCTCCCTGCCATCCTCACAGTACACACACTCACACTCACTCCCAGTTCAATCACACACAATCACAACCAAACACTCAGCCTATCACACTGTAAAATTGAAATAAAATGTGTGAGGTGTTAGAAAAAAAAAGTGTTGTGTATTTTGTATATGTATGTATGCAAAATGTGTGCAATATGTAAAAATAAGTTTAAGTAAGTGTACAAGCTTACCCAAACGACAATGCGACCTAACTACCTCCTCTGTTAACGCCTCTCTCACTACTCTAACTAATTCTCAACTTCACTGTAGTGTGCTGTAGCTCAACGAACCATCCAAACACACTGAAGAAAATGGCGGCTGTGCATGGGTTTATATATGAATTTTAAATAGCATAATTACATGTCGCATTATTTAGAACTGGCGGTTATTTTTTACGATTGTTAGTCTAATTTGCATAAAACTACTTTTTATTGAGACTTTATGTGGACAAAATACTGGCGTAAGTATTTGCCACGACTAAAATGTGTATTTGCACACATTTGAGATGTTCGCTGGTTTTTCATACTTACGCCAGTTTAGCATCTAACGGCGCAGTATATGTAATCGCCCGACGTGTGAGGTGAAATTACGGGCGGCGCGGGGTTCTGCTACAAATTAATTTTACAGAATGTTATAAATCATTATGTATTAAATTAGCCTATTTAAATGAAAGAACTAACCATTAAATTAATTAACACAGCATGAAAAAATTAGAAGACAAATTAAATAAATGCAGTGGTATTTTATATAAATTCATTTTCTTATATGAAGTGAAATATTTTATCTTTATCATAACAAAATACTGAACAATATTTTCTCATCATTATATAGAACACAACAGTGTGAGGCTGTTAATAAAGATTTATGTCAGGGTTTGCATATTACCGTTTAGCAGAAGCTCTGTAAGTATGAAGTCTCTCTGGTTCCTCCTGTGATATCACTGAGTGTTACACAGATATTTATACTAATGTGGGAGTGTCACCTTTCTCTGTGTGACTCACATGAGTACAACTTGTCAGTTGGGAGACAATGAGAGGGTCACACCTGGCCTTTTGTTCTCATATAGATGTCTATTGTCCCCTCTGGTGTCACATGAATACAGAGTTGCTGCCTCCCCCTCAGGGTGTGATTATCATATGGATAAGTAAGGAGGAAACAAACTGTTTATTTAAATGTTAGAGATGTTTCTGTTCTGTCCTAAAATATCATAGGGTATAGCATTATATTATATTTTTATTGATGGACATTGTTATTTTAACAGAACTTTTTTTTTTTAAATATTTATTTGTAATCCAACAAGATCAATACAGCATTTTATGAAAAACTTAAAGCAATATTACAATCACATTATTATCTCACCGCACAGGGTGATCAAATTATATCAACAAATATAACATCTAATAGTGTGCAGTATGTTTGTATATAAGCAATAAAGGAAGACAAAGGAGAGATAGACTGAATCATTTATCTGAGGAGGTGTTTATTGTATCCAATGTCAAGGGGAGGGCTATCAATCCGTTATACTAGAGAGAGAACTAAGGAGAACCTTTTACGCCATTATTATAGATAGAGCATCCTCTTTTCCCCTCTCCCCCCCTTTTTCTTCTCTTTCCCTTTCTTCTCTCTTTTTTCCCCCTTTTCCTTCCTCTTCCCCCTTTCTTTCCTTATTTTAACCTCCTATTTTTGGGTGCTGTATTATTAACCCTTGTTGGCAGATTTTAACTTTTTAGTATGTCACATTCATACACAACAACAACAACAACAACCACAACACTCACAACACAAGAAAAAAAAAAGGAAAAAAAAAAAAAAAGGGAAAGAAAAAAAAAAAATCACATCCCTCCCTCGCAACCCTACCATCAGAGTACTATATGCCCTAAGGTTGTCAGGTATAGCACAATTATACCCATTCCGGGGGTAGATTACCTGTCTGCATCAGTTTATCAAAACAAGTTGTTTTCTTAATAATGAGTATAAATAGTTGTTGGATTAATGAAGAATAGGTTTTCATTATACCTAACCACTTTTCCAGATATTTCTCCAGTTTCCCTTCTATGTAAAGATCATTGGAGTATTGTTCCATAATAACTATATTAGCGATCGATAGTTTATAATTTTTAAAAGACAGGGGTTTAGTAGATTTCCAATTTAGTAGAATTAGATTATGGGCGGCTAAAATCATTGTATCATCTTGTATTGTTTGTTTTTCGTATGGTTACACATAAAAAAATCCTCCTGTTGACTTAATATGAATGATTCGTCTAAACTTCGGGAGATCCAGAACTTTACCTTGTTCCAGAATTGATTAATTAGCGGGCAACTCCAGAAGCAGTGCATAATATCCACGTTCAAATTACTACATTTCGGGCAAGCGCTATTACCAGAGGGGTACCATTTTTTAAGGTGGGCAGGCGTCACATATGTCATATTAAGGAGTTTGCAGTGTGATTCCCTCCATGATATAATGTTAGTTGATTTTCGTACTCTATTGAAACTGCCTTCCATTTCTTCAGAGGTAACTAGAGGAAGGTTTATTTTCCATTTCTCAACTAATACCTCTAAATGAGTCTGGCCGGCCCTATTAATTAATAATTTGTACATAAAAGAAGTAGACATGTTACTATGTTTATAGATATTTATTATTGGATTAATATCTCCCAACTTCCAGTCTGTTTTATTTTCCTGCCAGAGTGATTCATACAGATGTCTCAATTGTAAGCATGCAAAGAAACAGTGTTTATATAGCCCAAATTCTTTCTGGAGGTCCACAAATGATTTCGCCATGTCTAACGTAGTGTCCCTAATTTGTATCACTTCTAGTAGTCCTTTGCTGGACCAGTCCTGAAAATTTTTAGAAGAAATTCCAGGTAGGAATTTGGGATTACCACATATTGGAAGATATTTTGAGGACCTCCAGTTGACTTCTAGCTCATAGCTCATCACATATTTTATGCCACGCCAAGATGGGGTTCAACATTGTCCCCATTCGACCCAGCCGCTTGGGTAACTCTTTCTTATCAAGATGTATCAGCGCTCTTAGGGAATATGGGGTCACCATTTCCATTTCTAGAGATAGGTTTATTGAATAATCTTTTTCAGTAATCCAATTCAGCACATACTTGCTTTGTGTAACTAGATTATAATATCTGAGATTAGGGAGTGCCAATCCTCCAGAATTTGCAGGTAGAGATAGATTATATATAGATATTCGTCTACGCTTTGGTTTCCATAAGAAACTTGCTGTAATACTATTAAATAGAGCTATATCTTTATTTTTCATTAGAGACGGAAGGTTTTGTAATAGATATAACAGTTGTGGGAAAAAAATGGTCTTAACTATAGCTACTCAATCTGATAGAGATATAGGGAGAGAAACCCATTTATTTACCTCACTTTTATATTTGCTTAGATAAGGTGTAAAATATAATCTGTACCACATATTCCGATCTTTGTGGATTTTAATCCCTAAATAGTTTATAATTTCTACTGACTTAAAAGGATATCTAGTTTTTGCGGGATCATTGAGTAATCCACAGAATTTCGGATTTTTCTAGGTTAATTTTATAGCCAGCAAAAGATCCTAATTGTTCAGCCAGAGTCAGAAAGTGATGGATCGAGGAGTCAGATTCATTCAAAAATAAAAGTAAATTGTCAGCGTATAACGTGAGGACATTTTTAATTTTACCTACCATTATCCCTGAGAGTTCTTGCCTTAATTTGACCGCAAAAAGTTCAAGTGCTAAATTAAACAATAGGGGTGACAAGGGGCAACCCTGGCGAGTACCTTTTCCTAGAATAATGTCTTGCGAAAGTTCAGCATTAATTAGTAAATTCGAGATTGGATTCTGATAGATTGCGTGTATTGTGTTTAAGATATTGCCCTCAAATCTGAAACTTTTTAATGAGTAGAATAAATGGTCCCAATTAATGAGGTCAAAAGCCTTTTCGGCATCAATCGCTAGTAGCGCCAAACTAGGTCGTTCTCGCGTCCTAAAATATCATAGGGTATAGCATTATATTATGTTTTTATTGATGGACATTGTTATTTTAACAGAACTTAGTTGCAAACAGATGTATAATATTAACCTGTTATTAGATACATATGAGATACAATGCTGAGTATGTCAATACTAATATTTTAATTCTTATTATTTGTTCACTAACTGTTTATCTAATCTTCCTTTTTTAATCTTTCTAGCATGAATTATATTTTTTCTGACTATATATTATTCTACACATATAAATTGCTGTACCCTGGAACTAACTGTGAGATTTTGTATGTTTTCATTGTGCTATATTTTATATGTAACATTTATTTCCATACATATGCATATAAAATATACCTGTACACAAACCATATTGCTCTAAAAAAAAAAAAATCTAAATCCATACTTTGTATTAGCCTAAAAGCTAAAACTAAAGTTTCATATAAAATGTTAAGGGTTAGAGCTATTTAGCATTTTAGCTATAGTAAAAACACTGCTAGAATTGTTATTTCTGCGCTAGTCAGATTGCACTGGTGTTACAAGATCAAAGTAAACTGTTTTTTCTCTAGCAGTAACCCGACTAGAGTGGAAAATCTGAAGTTAGAATATCACGTGAGCGTTAATGTATTCCCCTATAGAAGTCAATGGAGAAAACAATGAAAAAATTATGAAAAACAAACCTAACACCCCCGTATCACGCAGACACAATCACATATTCGCATTCCCTACAGAAGTCAATGGAGAAAAAAAAACAACACCTGACTATATTGAAAAGAACATAGCATATTCTCATTAGCGACAACCCGACAAGACTATAGGCATATTTTATATTCCAATGCACTTTACATAAAGGAAAGGAATATGTTCTATTTATACATACATATTATACATATATCTGATGGTTTATTAAACACATGTATATTTATACCAATATATATAGATGAGTAAGATAAAGATGCATATAGGAATATCTATTTACAAATACATAGAATATATTCTGATATGTACAGAACTTTGGAATGTGACATATTTACAGAAAAAAACATATTTAAAACCTTTATTTGTGTGTACATATATATGTGTTAATATGTGTATATATATTTGTAAATACACATACACAAATAAACACATCCTGCCAAATGACCTGTTTTTTGTGGTAACTGTACTCTTTCTAATTCTCTCTTTTGGTATGTGCCTGTAGTCTGTGAAATGTTATGTATTTTCTTTTCTGATATCTTGTCTTTAGCTATGTTATGCTCAAACCTTGTAAATACTTGAGCTCATTTCTAATTGTATAAGTTCACTAATGATATAACTCCAGCCTCCTCCAAATTCTATTGTCTGTTTTTTAACTTCTCTCACCCTGCTTCAAATTTTCCCAATTGGCCTTTTGACTGTCTTTGATCATGTCATTAATTTATTGCAATCAGCTGAATGTTCTGGCCTTTAAATGTGTTACTGCTATGGGGTAGCATTGCAGATAGCATTATTGTAACATCATCTGTTCAAATCCCTGTTCAATTCTTAGCATTATTGTAACATCATCTGTTCAAACCCCCTAAGTGAACATCTATAAGTGAGGCACAAAGAATTATACAAGAATTAAATGAACATCTATAAGTGAGGCACAAAGAATTATACAAGAATTAAGTGAACGTCTATAAGTGAGGCACAAAGAATTATACAAGAATTAAGTGAACGTCTATAAGTGAGGCACAAAGAATTATACAAGAATTAAGTGAACATCTATAAGTGAGGCACAAAGAATTATACAAGAATTAAGTGAACATCTATAAGTGAGGCACTGAGAATTATACAAGAATTAAGTGAACATCTATAAGTGAGGCACTAAGAATTATACAAGAATTAAGTGAACGTCTATAAGTGAGGCACAAAGAATTATACAAGAATTAAGTGAACGTCTATAAGTAAGGCACTAAGAATTATACAAGAATTAAGTGAACATCTATAAGTGAGGCACAAAGAATTATACAAGAATTAAGTGAACATCTGTAAGTGAGGCACAAAGAATTATACAAGAATTAAGTGAACATCTGTAAGTGAGGCACAAAGAATTATACAAGAATTAAGTGAACATCTGTAAGTGAGGCACTAAGAATTGGACAAAATAATTATACAATATTTTAACAAGGATTAGGCAAGTCCTGTTTAATACTGAGTTTTATCCACTATTTGCCTATTTTGTAAAAATGCTCAATATCTTCATATTTCTTTTTGCTACCTTTTGTCTCTATAACAAACTACTTTATTCAGTTAGTCCTCCTCCTCACCACCTGCTCTGTTCATTAGCCCATCTCTCTTAAAGGGACATTCCAGTCAAAATCTTAATGCACATAGATTAATTACATTTTTGCATAGAAACATATTTGCAATATAAATGTATTAGCAAAAATGCTTCAAGTAAAAGTTATCACTTTTAGTGTTAACATTTTTCTCTGCACATGCACGTGAAGCATAGCTAGATATTGTCACTGCACCCACATTTTAAATAAGGCAGCTGCTCAGATCATCAGTGGGGCTTGTATCATGTCAACAGTTAACAAATTGAGTCATTACCAGATGGCACAAGCACCTTAGGCTCTCTGAGCAAGTGTTGTGATTAAAATGCTGGTGCACGGTGCATACCTAAATACACTTTTGAAACAGTGATAGCTTTTATTAGAAGCATTTTTGCTAATGCATGTATATTACAAAACTGCTTCTGTTCAATATCGAAATGCACCCATGTGGTTTACAATTTTGTCTGGAATATCCCTTTACCCTCACCTTACTTTTGTATTCACAAACTTTACACATTCCTAAATACTCTCCCCCTTGCACCTCATCCCAAAAACATTACTGCAAATCACATCTCATCTCATGTCACTCTCCCTTTTGCTTATTCTAGCTGCTGGTGACATCTCCCCCAATCCTGGCCCCACAACTTCCTAGCCTTGCACCCCCATGTGTGCCTTTCAATAGACTTCAAAAACAACATTCTGGTAACCTTAAAGGGACAGTATACACTCATTTTCATATAACTGCATGTAATAGACACAATTATAAAGAATAAGATGCACAGATACTGATATAAAAATCCAGTATAAAACTGTTTAAAAACTTACTTAGAAGCTCTCAGTTTAGCTCTGTTAAAAAGGTAACTGGAAAGCCCACTGGAAAATAGGAATTAAGACACCCCCTCCCCCTTCTTTTGCAAATGAAAAGACCCTTTACACAAACAGGAGCAAGTTGGATTAGGTAGCTGACGGTATTCTCGTAAAACTTTGGGGCTTGGTTAGGAGTCTGAAAATCAGAGCAATGTTATTTAAAAATAAGCAAAACTATACATAAAAAAAAACTGTATGGGCTATATAAATAGATCATCTACAAAACATTTATGCAAAGAAAAAGTGAGTGTATAATGTCCCTTAAATCTCATTCCTCTTGCATCTAAAGCCACTACCCCTTCACTTGTGCACTCTGGAACTCTCACTCTGTTTGCAACAAGCTCACTTCTATCCATGACTTCTTTATCTCTCTCAATCTTCTGTCTCTCACAGAAACCTGGCTCTCTCCTTCAGACACAGCTTCCTCAGCTGCACTGTACCATGGGGGTCTCCACTTCAGCCACACGCCTAGGTCTGATATACACATACACATATATACTGTATACCCTTTGGCGGGTTTATATTTCTAACACTCGAGAACGCATGCTGTTATAACTTTTGTGTAAAATATATTTTTTTAAATGTTTTTTTGACAGTGTTAATATGAGTGTATGTGAACTTTATAATATATTTTTGAAGAGCTATCTGGAGATACCAAATTAGAATCAAAATGTGTCAGGAAGGTTATAGCTACACCATGCCCAAGTACAAAGAGAGGTGTAGTGTGTATTAACCCTTCACTAGCACAGAGAGCTGCACTGTGTGTATTAACTCGTCACTAGCACAGAGAGTAGCACAGTGTGTATTAACCCTTCACTAGCACAGAGAGCTGCACAGTGTGTATTAACCATTCACTAGCACAGAGATCAGCACAGTGTGTATTAACCATTCACTAGCACAGAGATCAGCACAGTGTGTATTAACCATTCACTAGCACAGAGATCAGCACAGTGTGTATTAACCATTCACTAGCACAGAGAGCTGCACAGTGTGTATTAACCATTCACTAGCACAGAGAGCTGCACAGTGTGTATTAACCCTCCACTAGCACAGAGAGTAGCACAGTGTGTATTAACCCTTCACTAGCACAGAGAGCAGCACAGTGTGCATTAACCCTTCACTAGCACGGAGAGCTGCACAGTGTGTATTAACCATTTACTAGCACAGAAAGCAGCACGGTGCATATTAACCCTTCACTAGCAAATAGAGCAACACAGTGCATATTAACCCTCAGCTAGCACATAAAGCTGCAAATCTCAATCAATGGCATGGTCTTCAATCTATGTAATCTTTATGCCCCTAATAAAATAGACCGAGCATTCTGGGATAAATTGCAGACTCTTCTCTTTAACCTAAACGCGAAGAATCTTGTTATCGCCTGTGATTTTAATATAACTATATTCCCGACCTTAGATAGACTTAAACCAGCTTTAAATAGAAATAGCAAACAAGAATCAAAATTATTTAAAAACTTTATAAATTTCCTACATATGAAAGATATATGGAGGATACAGAACCCAGATATAAGACACTTTACATGCGAGTCACATTCATATCAAACAATGTCAAGGATAGACTATTTTCTGGTGGCTGAAAATATGCTGGGGTTAGATATGCTAGCAGACATAAAAGAGGTGGTTATTTCAGATCATGCGATTCTCACACTAAAGATCACTTTAAGGAATACATTAGATGGCACTAACAATAGGCTGTTCTTCCCAAGATACTTGTCGGAGAATGTTAATTTTAAAGCATGGCTGAGAACAAAATGGAACAAATTTTTTTTAAATAAATTTTTCTCCATCTATCCAGACAGAAATCTTGTGGGAATCTTTCAAAGCCGTAATTAGGGGGGAAATTAAGGCCTACTTATTAATCCAAAAGATGATAATGACAAAGAAGGATATACATTTAGCGAATCAACTGCGAAACGCCTATAATTCATATGTTAGTGACCCTTCACAAAAATTCTGGCTGATCTATCAACAATGTAAAAACGAAAGAGAAACCTTATCACAAAGGGTTGCACAAGACACCCTCAGAACTAGGTCATTTTATTATAGACATGGGGGGAAAGCTGGGAAGTTCCTGGCAGGCCTTACTAAAGCTAAAAATAAGAAAGTCATGATTGAGGCCCTTAATACCCCTTCAGGCAGAATTACTAAACCTAATGAAATTACTAATTGTGTTTCAGAATATTTTCAAGAGCTGTATGCGAAAGATAAAATAGATCTGGCTTCCAAACATAAATTTTGGCAAAATATCCAAATCCCAAAATGAAATATAGACCAACAAGAGGCACTAAACGCCCCTATTACCCACAACGAGGTAATTAAGGAAATAAAAAAAACAGCAATAAATATGAAGCTGCAGGCCCCGACCAGATCCCTATAGAACTTTATAAAATCCTATTAGAGGATATAGTACAGACATTAGTACTACTGTTTAATAGTTATTATTCTGATGCAAAACCCCCCTCTAGATATTTTTCAGCCTCTCAAATTGTTTTAATATTAAAAAAAAATAAAGACCTGGAACTGATCAGCTCATATAGGCCAATATCTCTTTTAAATAGTGATTACAAAATACTAACGAGTATCCTTGCTGAAAGGCTTAAGCTAATAATAGGTCCCTTCATTCATAAAGACCAGCCTGGCTTTATGCCAGGTCGGAATGCAACACGTAATTTGAGGAGACTCCAACTGATTTTAAATAAATTTTTCTTAGAGAAGAACGGTCCATTAAAATCATCTGACTCTGCAATAATATCAATTGATGCCGAGAAGGCCTTCGACTCCATTTCCTGGGATCATCTGTTTTCCACCCTTCCCAGGTATGGAGTTGAGGGTACCTTCTTAAGCTTCATCAAATTAATCTATAAATCCTCTAACACCTCTATCTTGATTAATAATTCCCACACTATCAACTTCCCACTTCTTAAAGGCTCGAGACGGGTTGTCCACTCTGCCCCTATCTTTTTAATTTAGCGCTTGAACCTTTAGTAATATACATAAGAAAAGAAATAGAGGGGATTAAAATGGGGAAGAGGAGAATCACTACATTACTGTACGCCGATGACCTTTTAGTCTTGACAGCCAATACAGCTAGTAACATACCAATATTAACACAGATTCTTCAAGAATTTAGCAGCTTCTCAGGGTATAAAGTCAACATGTTAAAATCAGAGATCTTTTGGCTTAAAAAACATAAAGACTCGGTGCAGTCGTATTATTTTAAGGAAGCAAATTCCACTTTTGTATACCTGGGGATAACAATGTCTCTGGATAGTAAGGAATGGTACGACCTAAATTATAAGCCAATTCTCATTAAAATTAAACGTGAGCGGGGCGTGTCCGAACCATGATCTTGAACGGTCGCACTTTCCTGTGCTCCTGTGGATCACTTAATAATCTGCTGATTATATGAGAGAATCTACAGTGAAATAGCAACAATCAACTTATACTCATCCACTCTGTCTAGCAGAACCTTGTTTCGCTGTTTTACTGTATTATTGAAGCAGGAGCTCAGCATCGGACGTTAGAGGCCTAGAGCGGCGGCTCCCATATAGGCAACGCCACCCCCCTCAGATATGAGGGTATTCGTCTACACTGGACACTATAATACCTTTGTGCTGCCATCACTATAATTGCTGCACACGCGAAGAGTGTCATTAAGTTCCAGGCAGACAGTGTTCACGGAACACGCAGAACTACTAAGAAACTACACAGTAAAATGGCCGCCACAGAAAATGGAGTAACGACAACATACTTTAATTCGCACTATTTAAAACTCGAACAACTCTTGGAGTCAATGATTGAAAGAGCCCCTTATGACTTCTTGATACATAAGATCGGCACAATAGATAACCTGCAGGCGCCCGATGAGAAAACCCCTACTGCCGGCACCCGAGAGGAAGTCAGAGCAACAGGAAAGATGGCGCTAACAGATATTGCATCACAGGGAGCCGTATTGCCTGCTTCTGCTGTCCAGCAGAGACGGGCGCCACACGCACCTAAGGGCTTCTCCTCAAGACCTCCATCAGCACCACGCCATCAAGCCCGACCCCAAACAATCCGGTTAACGGGAGGCAATAAATTGAAGAAGCCAGCACTGAAAAAGCCTACCGGAACACAGCCACGAGCTGCTCAGAGAGATCGTTCCTCAGCGACGGGCCTGGCCCCGAAGAGGCCCAGGAGGGATCCCTGGAAAGAGCTAAGCGATTACCCGACAAGCACATCTGACAGTAGCCCTCTGACAAACATTTACCACGAGGCAGGCGGTATGTGGCCCACAAAGTATACAAGCCTGCCCTAAACATTTATAAATATGGACCTTGGGGGATTGACGTTTGATCCTGGCAGGCTCCCTGGGGACATTATACTGATCCCACATGTACGAAGCTCCCTGGCACCAACGGACATGGGAGGTTGAGTAATTTCAATCTCAGTTACTTTTACTATACACCCTGAATGAACGCTGCTGGGGAATGACATTTGTCAGTTTATTATAAAATATAGTTTGTTTGAAGTTTAAGTTTTAACTAAGGCAGTTGCGTTTATAGGTCTTTATGCGTTTGAATGTGTTAATGTGTTCTGCAGTAAAGTACAGTGCAGCATGTATGTGCCTTCTGCTCCCATTTTTAATAATTGATTACCCTCGGGTGGCTTACGGCCGGAGCTGCTGAGGAAAATAACAAGACAGGTACTTTAAGAGACTGGGACTGGTCGGAAAAGACAGACTGTATAAATTGGTGCACAAAGCCTCATAATATATGATGTTATAACTAAAATGTTACTTAGCTGAGATAGCCATATCACTGAAGAAAACCCACTGTAATATGCTTGCTTTCAGTGCACAGGCAGCAAAGTTACTACACGATAGTATGAGGTGGTACATGGGTAGAATCATCATATCACTAATTGATGTTCCAGTGTAGATCTTTGTGTTACTTGTTATATGAAAGGCCAATATTCAGAGTCATCACAGCTTATGATAACCAACGATCATTACATAGATTGTTTCTTATATCAAGTGTTTATATCCCAATGAGGTTGGATGTTGCTTAATCTATTATTATGTTGTGTGTTATATGAAAAGCCAATACTCAGAGTCATAACAGCTTATGATAACCAATGATTATTACATAGACTGTTCTTATATCAAGTGTTTATATCCCAATGATGTTGGATGTTGTACAATCTTTAATTATGTTGTGACACATTAATATACTACAATAAAACTCTTTAAAAACTCAAAAAAAAAAAAAAATTTAAACGTGACCTAGGAAATTAGGCTAAATTTCATCTTACGCTATCTGGCAAAATTAACTTGTTTAAAATGGTGACTTTTCCCAAAATTTTACACTTGATGCAAAATCTTCAAATTATAATAAAACAAGCAGACATAAAAATAATCAAGCAGCTAATTACACAATTCATATGGGGGGGGGGGGAAGAAAAGCTATTGCATATAATAAATTAGTTTTATCCAGACGTGACGGGAGACTAGCATTGCCAGATATAGAATTCTATAATTTAGCGTGTATTTCTAAAATAGCGTTGGACTGGCTAACAGAACCAGATTACTATACAGATTTAGTAACAGAAGAATCGTTTGTTCAGTCATACTCTCTGAAGGCCCTGCTTCACTGTAACCCTGATAAATGCCCAGCAAAAATTAAGAAGATGCCTGTTATCTATAATGTAATTCAGGCCTGGTATAAATTATCAAATAAATTAAATAGTTCTCACCGCTACTCTAAATTTCTGACTATAGCAGGCAATCCAAATTTTGCACCAGCCTTAAATTAAAAAAATTTCAACGAATGGGCTAAAAAGGGTTTAAGATATATAGACCAGTTAAGAGACCCGGTTACTGGAGATTGCCGATCAATGCAAGATGTAATTCAAGAATATGAAATTTTTTAATAAAGATTTTTTTCCTTATTTTCAGATACAGCATTTCCTACAGGTCCTTTTACAGGACATACGGGAGGTCACAATTTTTTAAATATTAGAGCCTGCATATATACTCTTTAAGGCAGGGAAATATAATATAACCACACTATACAAATTAGTCATGAATCAGAAAGGCTTGGATAATGTTAAAAAATGTGCAGATTGGTGGAAAGTCTCGGTTGATACTATATATAAAAGCTATAGGCGAGCAGATGCATCAACACTAGCTACTGCCTGGAGAGAATCACACACACGAAAATTATCAATCACACTTATATCACACTGTGGATGAAAGCATCATGGGATAACCTAGGCTCTTCCTGTCCTAAATGTAGACAATTTAAAGCAGACATAAAACACTATTTTTGGGGATGCCCAAAGGTTAGGAAATTCTGGAATAAGATTAATCTTTGGACGAATAAAGTTAATAATACCCAGTTTCAATTAAAAGAAGACCATATCTTTTTCTTTATAGACTTACATAAAGAAGGATTAAATAAAAACACACTACATTTAAATACGGTAATAATGGCAGCTAGGCTATTGATTCTTAAATATTGGAAATTGTTTAAAGCCCCTAACCTGTCAGAATTTATTCAAAAACTTAAAAAACCAACTTATAATGGAACAAATGGATACTTCGATAAACTCTGAGGCACAAATCAAACAATTAAATGGAAGAATGTAATTAACAGCCTTCCTAAAGAAATTCAATTGTTACTAATCTCGCCTTTTCGAGGGATAGAAACTTTAGAATTGGCCCTAATGAATAATGAATTTCCGGAACTACACCTGGATTAACACTATTTATGTCTGCTTGTAGTTTGAGTGGTGGGTGGAAGCAACTTGAGGGAAATTTATTCACTTTTTTTTTCCCTTTCTCTTTCCTTTTTCTTTTCCCCCCATGTTCTTGGGAAGTTAATATGGTAAAATCACCAACACATTGTTTGGGTATAAGTAACTATGAGAATTATAGAAATTCAGGAATCAAGTGTGAATTTACATATTATTATTTAAATGACTAAAAGCAACTTTGTAATCTTGTAAAAGAGCGGCTTTAATTTATGTATTGACGTCTCTTGCTTGGTTAGGTTTCTGTTTCTTTTTTTTTTTCTCATTTCATAAATGTGTTGGTTACAAATAAATATTAAAAAAAAAAAAAAAAAAAAAAAAAAAGCAGCCCAGTGTGTATTAACCCTCCACTAGCACAGTGATCAGCACAGTGTGTATTAACCCTTCACTAGCACAGAGGGCAGCACAGTGTGTATTAACCCTTCACTAGCACAGAGGGCAGCACAGTGTGTATTAACCCTTCACTAGCACAGAGGGCAGCACAGTGTGTATTAACCGTTCACTAGCACAGATATCAGCACAGTGTGTATTAACCGTTCACTAGCACAGAGAGCAGCACAGTGTGTATTAACCCTTCACTAGCACAGAGAGCTGCACAGTGTGTATTAACCCTCCACTAGCACAGTGATCAGCACAGTGTGTATTAACTCCTTCACTAGCACACAGAGCAGCACAGTGTGTATTAACCCTTCACCAGCACAGAGAGCAGCACTGTGAGTATTAACCCTCCACTAGCACAGAGATCAGCACAGTGTGTATTAACCCTCCACTAGCACAGAGATCAGCACAGTGTGTATTAACCCTTCACTAGCACAGAGGGCAGCACAGTGTGTATTAACCCTTCATTAGCACAGAGGGCAGCACAGTGTGTATTAACCCTTCACTAGCACAGAGGGCAGCACAGTGTGTATTAACCCTTCACTAGCACAGAGATCAGCACAGTGTGTATTAACCGTTCACTAGCACAGATATCAGCACAGTGTGTATTAACCGTTCACTAGCACAGAGGGCAGCACAGTGTGTATTAACCCTTCACTAGCACAGAGGGCAGCACAGTGTGTATTAACCCTTCACTAGCACAGAGGGCAGCACAGTGTGTATTAACCCTTCACTAGCACAGAGGGCAGCACAGTGTGTATTAACCCTTCACTAGCACAGAGGGCAGCACAGTGTGCATTAACCCTCCAATAGCACAGATATCAGCACAGTGTGTATTAACCCTTTACTAGCACAGAGAGCAGCACAGACTGTATTAACCCTTCACTAGCACTGAGAACAGAACAGGTTGTATTAACCCTTCACTAGCAGAAATAGCAGGAGAGTGTGTGTTAACTCTTCACTGGCACAGAGAGCAGTACAGTGTGTATTAACCCTTCACTAGGACAGAGAGCTGCATAGTGTGTATTAACTCTTCACTAGCACAGAGGGCATCATAGTGTGTAGTAACCCTTCACTAGCACAGAGAGCATCACAGGGTGTATTAACCCTTCACTAGCACAGAGAGCAGCACAGTACGTATTAACCCTTCACTAGCACAGAGAGCATCATAGGGTGTATTAACCCTTCACTAGCACAGAGAGCAGCACAGTGTGTATTAACCCTTCACTAGCACATACAGCTGCACAGTGTGTATTAACCCTCCACTAGCACAGAGATCAACACAGTGTATATTAACCCTTCACTAGCACAGAGGGCAGCACAGTGTGTATTAACCCTTCACTGGCACAGAGGGAAGCACAGTGTGTATTAACCCTTCACTAGCACAGAGGGCAGCACAGTGTGTATTAACCCTTCACTAGCACACAGAGCAGCACAGTGTGTATTAACCCTTCACTAGCAGAGAGAGCAGCACAGTGTGTATTAACCCTTCATCTGCAAAGAGAGCAGCACAGTGTGTATTAACCCTTCATCTGCAAAGAGAACAACACAGTGCATATTAACCCTTCACTAGCACATACAGCTGCACAGTGTGTATTAACCCTCCACTAGCACAGAGATCAGCACAGTGTGTATTAACCCTCCACTAGCACAGAGGGCAGCATAGTGTGTATTAACCCTCCACTAGCACAGAGGGCAGCACAGTGTGTATTAACCCTTCACTGGCACAGAGATCAGCACAGTGTGTATTAACCTCTTCACTAGCACAGAGAGCACAGTGTGTATTAACCCTTCATTAGCACAGAGAGCAGCACAGTGTGTATTAACTCTTCACTGGCACAGAGATCAGCACAGTGTGTATTAACTCTTCACTGGCACAGAGAGCTGCACATTGTGTATTAACCCTTCACTAGGACAGAGAGCAGCACAGTGTGTATTAACCCTTCACTAGCACAGAGATCAGCACAGTGTGTATTAACCCTTCACTAGCACAGATATCAGCACAGTGTGTATTAACCCTTCACTAGCACTGAGAACAGAACAGGTTGTATTAACCCTTCACTAGCACTGAGAACAGAACAGGGTATATTAACCCTTCACTAGTACAAAGAGCAGCACGGTGTCAATTAACCCTTCTCTCGCACAAAGAGCAACACAGTGTGTATTAACCCTTCACTAGCACTGAGAGAAGCAGAGTGTGTATTAACTCTTCACTAGCACAGAGAGCAGCACAGTGTGTATTAACCCTTCACTGGCACCGAGAGCAGCACAGTGTGTATTAACCCTTCACTAGCACAGTGTGTATTAACCCTTCACTAGCACAGAGAGCAGCACAGTGTGTATTAACCATTCACAAGCACAGAGAGAAGCAGAGTGTGTATTAACCCTTCCCTGGCACAGAGAGCAGCACAGTGTGTTTTAACCATTCACAAGCACAGAGAGCAGCACAGTGTGTATTAACCCCTTCACTAGCACAGAGAGCAGCACAGTGTGTATTAACCCTTCACTAGCACAGAGAGCAGCACAGTGTGTATTAACGCTTCACTAGCACAGAGAGCTGCACTGTGTGTATTAACCCTTCACTAGCACAGAGAGCAGCACAGTGTGTATTAACCCTTCACTAGCACAGAGAGCAGCACAGTGTGTATTAACGCTTCACTAGCACAGAGAGCTGCACTGTGTGTATTAACCCTTCACTAGCACAGAGAGCAGCACTGTGTGTATTAACCCTTCACTAGCACAGAGAGCAGCACAGAATGTATTAACCCCTTTACAAAGACAGAGAGCCGCAGAGAGAGTGTATTAACCCTTTCACTAGCACTAACATTTAAACAGCAGTTACTATTTTGTTGCCTGGCACAAGCAGGTAAATAACAGGCACTAAAAGGACAACATTTATAAAAACTGATAATTTTTAAGCAGTGCAGAAATAAACACAAACTTATAATCACACAATACACAGAGCCTGACTCACTCACCCGGCTGCAGCTGTACAGAGAAGGGTCTAGCTGCAGACTGGAGCTCCACTCTAGACAGGAAACATGTGACCTCCACTCAAAGCTTTTTTTTAATCAACTTTAATGTAACAAACAACCTATAGACAATCATTCTGAAAACGAAACATTTTGCAGCTTTCTTGTTCTTCTGAATGTGCACTCACAGTGGTTACCTTATAAATGACAATCAGCATAAACCACTGTGAGTGCACATTCAGAAGAACAAGAAAGCTGCAAAATGTTTCGTTTTCAGAATGATTGTCTATAGGTTGTTTGTTACATTAAAGTTGATAAAAAAAAAAAAAGCTTTGAATGGAGGTCACATGTTTCCTGTCTAGAGTCAGCGGAGGTCACATGTTTCCTGTCTAGAGTCAGTGGAGGTCACATGTTTCCTGTCTAGAGTGGAGCTCCAGTTTGCAGCTAGACTCAAAGTAGTCTATCTGCAGAGTGGAGCTCCACTCTAGACAGGAAACATGTGACCTCCACTGCAATTTTTTTTTCTATTTCAATAAAACTTTAATGTATCAAACAACCAATATGCACAATCATTCAGAAAACGTTTTTTTTTTATATAAACTTTATGCACAATCATTCAGAAAACGTTTTGTTTTTTTTAAATAAACTTTAATGTATCAAACAACCAATAGGCACAATTCTGAAAACGAAATTGCTTTCTTTTGGTTTATGGCGAGTGACATTTATAAGGTTAAGGCAAAGTATAAGCAAATGTAATGATTATTCTAAGTTATAAATAGATCATCTCAGGAAATCACAGGAGTAATTCTTTAGTTTTCATGTATTATCTACTGTTTTAAATTAACAATATTGAACTATTTAAAGCTCCACTCTACACAACAAAAATAATGTGACATTCACAACCTCCAGGGAAAGTTCTCTTTAAACAAGAAGAAGGTTTGCTGCTTTCTTTTTTTTTTTTTACCATATTTAACCCCTTAGTGACCTGACTGTTGTACCAATTTTTTAGCGTTAGCGACCAGGGCTATTTTTACATTTCTGCGGTGTTTGTGTTTAGCTGCAATTTTCCTCTTACGTCTTTACTGTACCCACACATATTATATACTCATTACTGTACTCACACATATTATATACTCATTACTGTACCCACACATATTATATACTCATTACTGTACCCACACATATTATATACTCATTTACTGTACTCACACATATTATATACTCATTACTGTACTCACACATATTATATACTCATTACTGTACCCACACATATTATATACTCATTACTGTACTCACACATATTATATACTCATTTACTGTACTCACACATATTATATACTCATTACTGTACTCACACATATTATATACTCATTTACTGTACTCACACATATTATATACTCATTACTGTACCCACACATATTATATACTCATTACTGTACTCACACATATTATATACTCATTACTGTACCCACACATATTATATACCGTTTTTCTCGCCATAAGATTGACTTTCTACAGATACCATTATTTTCATCATATCATATAATTTTTACTAAATATTTTTATAAATTATGATTAAAAATATTAAAAACCACACTTTTTTTTTTACTTTTACCCCTAAAATCTGTTACGCATCTACAACCCCCGAGAAAACAACATGGCTAAACAGTTTCTTCATTTTGTCCTGAGTTTTGAAATACCCAATTTTCAATTTTTACGATTAACCTTTTTCTCCTTCAGTGACCTTTTAACCCCAACCCTTCCCCTAGATCTACCACTAAGCCTAGATCTAACCCTAACCCTAGATCTAACCCTCCCCCTAGATCTAACCCTTCCCCTAGATCTACCACTAAGCCTAGATCTAACCCTTCCCCTAGATCTAACCCTCCCCCTAGATCTAACCCTCCCCCTAGATCTAACCCTCCCCCTAGATCTAACCCTCCCCTAGATCTAACCCTCCCCCTAGATCTAACCCTCCCCTAGATCTAACCCTCCCCCTAGATCTACCACTAAGCCTAAATCTAACCCTCCCCCTAGATCTAACCCTCCCCCTAGATCTACCACTAAGCCTAGATCTAACCCTCCCCCTAGATCTAGCCCTCCCCCTAGATCTACCACTAAGCCTTGATCTAACCCTAACCCTACATAACTATTTATTTTTTATTATTTTTACTATTTATTTATTTTTCATCTGTTACAGCTGCGGTCCTTAAGGAGATAAAGGGATAGTAAATTCAAAATTTAACTTGCGTGATTCAGATAGAACATGTCATTTTAAGACACTTATAAATTCACATCTATTTTTAAATGTGCTTTGTTCTCTTGTTACGCACATATTCAACACTAGTGGGAACTAGCTGCTGATTTTTGCCCGCACACATTTGTCTTTTGCGATTGGATGACTATGGCTCCGTTCGGGCAGCGCTCCAAGCAAACTGGGACTCGCTTGTAGCGTTTTCCTCACATTTGCAAGTGAGATGCCTGGCGTTTTTTAAGTGCTCTGATGACGTAAGTCCCAGCGCTTCCATCGTACTGGAAAAGCTGTCACTTTTCAGAGCAAGCTCAGACGCTTGGCAACATGGCAGCCTCCACACATGTTTTGCTGTGGAGGCTGCCATGTTTTTATAAGCAGCAGAGGAGGGACAGGTGAGGCGGATAAGTCTGACAGCAGCATTTAGTACAGGGCAAATTGGAGATAGGTTAAGTAACCTATCTCCAAATTGCCCTGTACTAAATGCTGCTGTCATGCTTATCCGGTGTTATGCTGAGAATTGTTTCCCCAGTGTCTCTGGTTTCCCCTGCCTCTCGGCAAACATCGGAACTCTGACCCACCTCCATTCAGCTGCTCTCAGCTCAGCACCTGTAGTATTATTAGCTGAATGGGGCAGGATAAGCTACAGGGGCTGAGCTGAGAACAGCTTAATGAAGGTGGGTCAGAGTTCCAATGTTTGCCGAGAGGCAGGGGAAACCATTCTCAAACAACGGTGTTGTGTAAACAGCTTAAATAAAAATAATCCTCCACTAATAAAGAGAGACACAATTTAAACATTTTTACAAGTGACAGTGGATGGTACACTAAGCGCCTGCTTCAAGGACCCTGGCTCTGGATATTGGCTCCTAGTAGCCAATAGAATAAATGAGTAGAAAAGGATTGGAACCAAAGCGCCTAAAAGGCCGGGTCTGGACAAAGTTAATTAGACAGATTCACTTTAAAATAGAAGTTACACTTTAATTCGTTTACAAGCATGGATCCATGTTACATAATAAAAACTTAAAATTCTTTCAACAATAAAATTCTTTAAAATAATAAAAGAATCACTGATGATTCTCTTAAAGGTAACTGGTACAGACCTATCTATACTGGTATCCCAGTATCTCTAGGTATTCTTTGAACAATAAGATAATCACTGATGATCCTCTTGTAGGTAACTGGTACAGACTTATCCAGACTGTTATCCCAGTATCTCTAGGTACGGCGGTCACCTTTCTAGGTGTTAAGTGCCTTAATATCTAATATTCCCTAAATATGTGAGTGGTGTTTTGAGTGCAAAATTGTGCTAGAGGATACCAAATCCTTCTATGTTGATGAAAAAATGATGATGAAAAAAATATATATAATGAGGTGGTGGTGTAAAAGTAACAGTGATAGGTACTAAAACTTGAATAAAATATTGATGCAAGTAATAAACATTTCAATGTGAATATTCAAACAAAGAATGAGCAAAACGTAGCAAATGACATATACAAAAAGCAAATCACGATAAACAAAAAATAGTCCTCCAAATGATAGTGTTAAATCCAAATTGCAGTGTTCACTCCAAAAAAGTGCTGGTAATAAAACACAAAATGAAAAACCAAAGCTAAAAAATCAGTGGCCACTGTAAAATATGAACAAAGCAAGTCAATCCTATGAGGAGATAAATATAATTCTGCAACCTTGGCAGTACTGGATAGTGGTGATATATCAAAGTCTCATCCGGGGCCCGGCTGACCCAAATCACACCTAAAAATAAAAACAAACACACAATAGTGCAGAGCGTAATTTCTCAAGTAGATTTAAAAGGAGGAAGACTCACCAGTCGACGCGTTTCGGTCTGTGCTAGACCTTTATCAAGACTGGATTGTGTAGATTTTGGTGATCTTTTATACCTGTGTTCTAAATGCATACCGGAAGTGCTTGCTTAGTACTTCCTGTTTCATCGAGAGTGATTAAGATGATTAAAATGTTCGTTTTTAAATATCATTCACCTATATTTTAATACTCTGATGTGCCTTTATGGCAATCAATTCTGATTCTTTAAATTGTGTATTTATAATCTACTCCGGTGTTCGTCCGGATTTTTCGTATCTAACAACTTCCGGTTTGCATAAGAGTTGTTGTATCTAACAACTTCCGGTTTGCATTTAGAGTTTGTTTACATATTATCGGCATATAGGTACTACTGAAAACAAATTAAATACATTTAAATCAGACCAATTGTTCAGACTCATGTTTTTGTTTATTCTATTGCACATGATCGTTTATCCGTTCTCTGTACGGTTAATCTCTATATGGTTCCATCTCTAGAAGAAGTGACAGTCCTTAGTAGTGGCCAGGTATTTGCTTATCTATTAGAATTGTATAGTGCTTGTCATTCATTTAAGCAATATCTGCCTATATTTCCACCATCTCGTAGTATCACTTTGTCTATTGTATACAAAATGTGTGACAAGGGGTGTGTGCAAATATCCTATTCCTATTGGTTGGATTCAGAGGGTCTGTTACAGAGCTCTATTCCTATTGGTCAGAATTGTTCCACCCTGGGGGCGTGTTTCTGGATACTGTGTTTGAGATAGGTAGCATGCGATGTGTTACGAAGAATTATTCTTATTGGTCCCCTCTGGGGGTATGTACCTGAACTCTGTATACATAATAGGTGGCACGCAATGTTATTGTTACTAATCGGCTCGATTCGTTTACAGTAAACATTCAACATTATTCCCCCCATTTTAAAGGGATTTAGGATAAATCTTAATCCAATATTATCTATCCAATTTGATCGGTATATAGTGTCTTTGATTCTTATTTGACTCGTAATACAGGATTTAATTGTAATATTCCCTTTTAGTTATAAAGGGTTCATGTTTCATACATGTATCGATAATCAAAATACAAGAGGATCTACAAGAGGATCATCAGTGATTATCTTATTGTTCAAAGAATACCTAGAGATACTGGGATACCAGTATAGATAGGTCTGTACCAGTTACCTTTAAGAGAATCATCAGTGATTCTTTTATTATTTTAAAGAATTTTATTGTTGAAAGAATTTTAAGTTTTTATTATGTAACATGGATCCATGCTTGTAAACGAATTAAAGTGTAACTTCTATTTTAAAGTGAATCTGTCTAATTAACTTTGTCCAGACCCGGCCTTTTAGGCGCTTTGGTTCCAATCCTTTTTAAACATTTTTACAGTCAGCTACAAGGGAGCTTATTTAAAAACGTTCATTATTGTGCAGCAGATCCCTTTGCGCATGCAATCGTTTTCTCTAAGCTCCCTTGCTTGTGACGTCACCTAGCGCCACGTCATCGCTGGAAGTGAAGCGCCTCCACTAGCTCCTGAGCGCTGCACGAACGCGGCCTATATGTGTTCATCTTGCTGCCAGTAGTGCAATGTTGTTCCTTCAGCAAAGGATAACAAGAGAACGAAGAAAATTTTATAATGGAAGTAAATTGGAAACTGCATGTTCTTTCTGATTTATAAAAGTCTGTTTTTGACTTGAGTGTCCCTTAAATTATTTTTTATTTATTATGAAAATAACAGTTTTGATTCTGACTATGACTAAGTTTCCTCCCATGTGCTTGACACAGGAGCCAGCAATCATCAAAGATCTACACATTGCTATACAATGGGTTGTCAAGAATGAGGCACTGTTCTGTGGGCGCATAACCATGCCAAGTTATGTGTCAATGAATGAAGATGACCGCCAGAAGGCCATAGATAACGTGATGCAAAGAGAAGAACCAGAAGCAAGGGAGCCATTCCTCTTTGTATTTCAGCACAGAGAAGATATGGAGTTGTTTTTGCAGGCATGTCTTGACCAACAGGGCCTCCAAGTTAATGCCATGTTCAACAAATGACTGATGGACAAGGGGTGGTGGTGTGTTTCTGTTTAAATTATTGATAATAATAAAAAAATAAGATATTTAACACCATTTCTGAGTCAGTGCTTTAATAACACACTACCACAAGTATGAAGGTACAAGATAATTATAGTTAACATTATATATATATAGCAGTAGCCTATTGTTGTTTCTGCTTTCATAGTATAAGGTTAGGGTTATAAGTTCAAATGGTTTCTGACCTTGATTGAACACGATTCTCCAGAGCTCCGGGGAACAGCAAGAAAGCACACAAGCACAGAGAGTGTTTCTCAATAGTTCCGTTTACTGTAAGTATACACAGCAGTTATATAGCAGTCTCGCATCATGAGGCTACAGGAAATGCAGTTAGAGGAGTAACATAAAATGTCCATATATGTCTATCTAAGAAACATGTTAAAGGAAGTTGTGGGTGTTGTTTGCTGTATTACAGACAATCATATGAGTTTCAAAATGCCCTCATGTGTCGGTTACAAGTCACCCACTAACATAATATACCCATCAACACACAGACACATAAAACACACAAAGACATAGAGACACACACACACCCTCACTGAGACATCCAGAGAAAACAGAGTGCATACACTCTCAGAGAGACACCCACAGAAACTGCACATACATACACACACCCTCACAGAGACAACCAAAGAAAACACACAGACATACTCACACACCCTCAGAGAGACATCCACAGAAAACGCAGACATACATACATACATACACACACCCACCCTCAAAGAGACATCCACATTAAAAAAAAAAGTCACACATCCACCCTCACAGAGGCATCAAGAGGAAATACACAAAGACATACATACACACACCCTCACAGGGACACAAATAGAAAAAGCACAAAGACATACTCACACACCCTCACAGACATACACAGATAATGCACAAATACATATACACCCACTCTCACAGAGAGACCAACAACAACAACAAAACAGTGTGTGACATGCATGATAAAAAAATTGCAGAAATTAAGAGATCACTTTTTAAACAATCAGATTTGCAAATGTGCAAACAAAAATTAAACTCTATGAATTCAAAATTGTAGATTAATGTTATCGGTAGATGGTTAGATGAAGAAAAGTACTTTTAAAAGGTTGACATATGTTTGTGTTTTTTCCCCCAAACAAGAGCAACACTTCAATTATGGTGTAAATATGTTCCCATCTGTCAGCTGTACTTATGGATTTTGAAAATGCTGTACTCTATATGGTCTTGGTGGAACCATAAGCCGTGGCACTAGGTCTCATACCATTAGATATGGTTAAATGCATGATTTAGGCTCGTTTGTATGTATTTCAAAATTAAGTCAGCTGTAGTGTAAACTGAACAGTGTTAAGTTAACCTGTATCATTTGAAACACTGAGAAATCTTAGTTTGAAAGTATAACTTTTTATGCATATGTAAAAATCATAGATAAAATGCCTCCTTGCATCTGTAAAGTCCTTGCATAAAGGGGCAGTAAACTGAAATGTAGTTAAAATGTATATATTACAAAAAAAAATATCTTTCAAAAGGGCAACTACCATTTGTGTATTAAGGAGGAAACCTTTATGCATGGCTTTAAATATAGAATTTCTACAGCATTGTCAAATAATCATAAATACACTGCTGCAGATTGCTAAAAAAAATAAATGTTTTTTATGGGCCCCTGGCCCCACCATACTACTACCACACTGAAGCTACAATCCAAAATTGCACAAAGAAATAAAAAAAATTACTATGTAAGTCCTACCTCCTCTGCAAATGAAAGTGCTCTGCCATCTGACTCAGACACACACTGTACAAACTTAAAGGGCTACTGGACCCACATTTTTTCTTTCATGATTCAGATAGAGCATGCAATTTTAAGCAGCTTTATAATTTATTCCTATTATAATTTTTTATTCGTTCTCTTGCTATCTTTATTTGAAAAGTTAGGAATGAAAGCTTTGGCGCATGACTATTTTTTGTTCAGTACCCTGGATAGAGCTTGCTAATAGGTGCCTGCATTTAGCCATCCAATAAGCAAGCGTAACCCAGGTTCTCAAACTAACATGGGCCGGCTCAAACGCTTTTATTTCTTTTTCAGATAGATATAGGAAGAGAACGAAGAAAATTTGATAATAGAAGTAAATTAAAAAGCTGCTTAAAATTGCATGCTCTATCTGAATCTAGAATGAAAAAAATAGTGTTTAGTATCCTTTTAAGTGCCAAGTCTGTCTCACTATGCATAGTGGTTTAGTGCACACTCAAAAATCCTCTCAAATGCTAATGCTTTACTCATTTTAATAAAATTGACCACACTCAGTAGCACTCTGCTGTAGTACCCTCTGGTGGCTGCCAAAATTGTTTAAAGAAAATAATAGTTGTTCTTGCCTCATGGAGCACCCTAGCCCATTTGGCCCCTGACAGGAGTCACCCCTGTAACCCCCTGATGGCACCCAGGTGTGATTTACGGAGATGATGTATTTATAACTTACAATTATCATTACTTTTGCTTATACTTTTGCCCTAACAGAACATAAGTTAATGTAAAGAATGTGCTTATTTAACCTTATTAATAACAATCAGCATAAACCACTGTCAATGAACATTAAGAACAGGAAAGCAAAATATTTAGTTTTCTGAATTATTGTGTCTATTGATTGTTACGTTAAAGTCCATTTAAAAAAAAAAAAAAAAAAATATTGAGTGGAGGTCAAATGTTTCCTATCTTGAGTGGAGCTCCAGTTTGGCACAAGTTTGTTTGCCATATAAAGCGTTGGTTCAGGCTTAGAACATATATCCACACAGAAATGAGTGTCGCAAATAATTTTAAACCTTTTTAAATACAAGTTACTTTTAAAAAAGGCTAAAATATATTCAGTGGCAAGGTTGGCACAAGTTTGTTTGCCATATAAAGCATTGGGTCAGGCTTAGAACTTAAAAATATGAAGTGGTTCATGCCCTGTATATATGCACACAGAAATGAGTGACTAATCGGATTTTAACCCTTTTTAAATACCAGTTTAAATACCAGTTACTTATTCAGAAAAGGTAAAATATATGAAGTGGCCAGGTTGGCACAAAAAAATTGCTATAATAAGCATTGGGCACGGCTGAAAATATGTATATTCTATGAAGATGTTCATGCCGAGTATATATCATCACAGAAATAAGTGACCAAAAGGATTTAAACACTTAAAATACCAGTTACTTATTCAGAAAAGGTAAAATATATGAAGTGGCAAGGTTGGCACCAGATTGTTTGATATAAAAAGCATTGTGACAGGCTGAAAACATGTATATCCTATAGAGAGGCTTATGCCATGTATATAAGCACACATTAATGAGCGTCCCAAAGGATTTTAAAAGTTTTTAAATACCAATTACTTATTTAGAAAAGGTAAAATATATGAAATGGCAAGGTTGCCTGCAATTTTTTGGCTATAAAAAGCGTTGGGCCAGGTTGATAACATGTCTATTCTATAATGGGGTTCATGCCCTCTATATATCCACACATAAATTAGTGGCCCAAATGCTTTTAACCCTTTTTAATACCTTTAATTTATAAGATAAGATAAAATGTATGAAGTGGCAAAGTTGGCACCAGATTGTTTGCCTTAAAAAGCATTGGGCCATGCTGAAAATATTTGTCTATTCTATGATGAAGTTCATGCCGTGTATTTATCATCACAGAAATGAGTGACCCAAAAGGATTTTAACCCTTTTAAAATAACAGTTTATTATTCATAAAAGGTAAAATATATGAAGTAGCAAGGTTGTCACCAATTTGTTTTCCATAAAGAGCGTTGGGCAAGTCTGATAACAAGTCTGTCCTATGATGGGGTTCATGCCGTGTATATATCCACAAATAAATAAGTGGCTCAAAGGATTTTATCTCTTTTTAAAATAACAGTTACTTTTTGAAAACATAACCAAATTTGTTCCAAATTTGCTATCTGTTTATTGCAATACTAGTGTTAAAGTCCGTGATGTGTCCAACTTACTAACCACTCCATTATTTACCCACATCTCCCTCCAAGAACCTTTGCCTACCATCTGACCCCCCCATCCACTCAGATCTCCTCTCTCTTATCCCCCCTCCCTCCTTCACCCTCCCTGCCACTTTCAACATCTAATTTTCTGCAGCGCAGAGGTAACACGCGCTCCCGTCTATATCTATCAACAATCCCTCTATCTCTATCACTATCCATATATCCCTCTATTGCTGTGTCCATCTATCCCTATCCATCTATCTCTATTCCTCTATCTCTATCCCTATCTCCCTATACCTATATCCATTTATCTCTATCCATCTATCACTATCCCTCTATCCCTATCTTAACATATTTTTTTTATGCAGCGCAGTGGTCCCAGCCTCTCCAGCCCCTCCAGCGATGGGGCTCCCACCTGCCTCCCTCCTTACCTTCCCATGCCACCAATTGGCACCACCGCTGCACAATACAGAAAGGGACACAGATTGCAGCAATGCCTCAATATTGAGGCATAGTGCATTAAGATTTTCTAAGCAACCGTTGCAGAGAGGGCCAGTGATGGTGCCGATCATTGGTGGCATGTGAAGGATAGGAGGGAGGCAGGTGGGTGGCCCATCACTGAAGGGAACAGGAAGAAGGCGGTAGGGTGTGTGAGAGGGGCAGGAGCGGGTGGGAACGCTTATACAACGGAAAAAGTTGGAAGGAGGGAGAGGGGGATAATAGATTAGTAAAATAAACTGTGAGAGGGTAGAGTGGTAGGGGAATGAGGGTGGGCAAATACACTACAGATTTTATTTTATATATCTACTGTATATAAAAAAAATAAAAGCAAATAAATATAGTAAAATGGCTACTGGTAGACAGCTGAAAGTACATAACATGTACGCTAAAAGGTAGAAGGGGGGGTTAGAGAGCTGTTTGGGGGGGGTCTGAACAAAGGAGATCCTAGAGAAGCATTTACAACCATTTGTGCTATAATTGCACAAGCTGTTTGTAAATAATTTCAGTGATAAACCCATAGTTTGTGAAAAAGTAAAAAAAAAAAAAAGTATTTGATCGCATTTGGCGGTGAAATGGTAGCATGAAATATAGCACAATGGGCCTAGATCAATACTTTGGGTTGTCTACTACACTAAAGCGAAAATTAAACGTACAAGCTCCCTACAAGCTAATGAATTAACACCTTCACTGCTGGTCATAATACAAGTGTGGTGCGCAGCAGCATTTAGCGGACTTCTAATTACCAAAAAGCAATCCCAAATCCATAAATGTCTGCTATTTCTGAACAAAGGGGATCCCAGAGAAGCATTTACAACCATTTGTGCCATAATTGCATAAGTTGTTTGTAAATAATTTCTGTGAGAAACCTAAAGTTTGTGAAAAAGTGAACAATCTTTTTGTATTTTATTGCATTTGGCGGTGAAATGAAATATACCAAGATGGGCCTAGATCAATACTTTGGGTTGTCTACTACACTAAAGCTAAAATTAACCCTTCAAACTCACTATAAGCTACTGAATTAATTCCGTCAATACTGGGCATAATACAAGTGTGGTGCACAGCAGCATTTACCGGATTTCTAATTACAAAAGAGCAACGCCAAAACAATATATGTCTGCTATTTCTAAAAAAAAGGGGATCCCAGAGAAGCATTTACAACCATGTGTGCCATAATTGCACAAGCTGTTTGTAAATAATTTCAGTGAGAAACCTAAAGTTTGTGAAAAGTGAACGATTTTTTTATTATTTGATCGCGTTTGGCGGTGAAATGGTGGCATGAAATATACCTAAATGGGCCTAGATCAATACTTTGGGTTGTCTTATAAAATAAAATATATACATGTAAAGGGTTATTTAGGGATTCCTGACAGATATCAGTGTTACAATGTAACTAGCGCTCATTTTGAAAACAAAAGGTTTGGAAATAGCAAAGTGCTACTTGTATTTATGGCCCTATAACTTGCACAAAAAGCAAAGAACATGTAAACATTGGGTATTTCTAAACTCAGGACAAAATTTATAAACTATTTAGCATGGGTGTTTATTGGTGGTTGTAGATGTGTAACAGATTTTGGGGGTCAAAGTTAGAAATACTGTGTGTTTTTTTACATTTTTTCATCATATTTTATAAAATAAATTATAGTAAATTATAAGATATGATGAAAATAATGATATATTTAGAAAGTCCATTTAATGGCGAGAAAAACGGTATATAATATGTGTGGGTACAGTAATGAGTATATAATATGTGTGAGTACAGTAATGAGTATATAATATGTGTGGGTACAGTAATGAGTATATAATATGTGTGAGTACAGTAAATGAGTATATAATATGTGTGGGTACAGTAATGAGTATATAATATGTGTGAGTACAGTAATGAGTATATAATATGTGTGGGTACAGTAATGAGTATATAATATGTGTGAGTACAGTAATGAGTATATAATATGTATGGGTACAGTAATGAGTATATAATATGTGTGAGTACAGTAATGAGTATATAATATGTGTGGGTACAGTAAATGAGTATATAATATGTGTGAGTACAGTAATGAGTATATAATATGTGTGGGTACAGTAAATGAGTATATAATATGTGTGGGTACAGTAATGAGTATATAATATGTGTGAGTACAGTAAATGAGTATATAATATGTGTGGGTACAGTAATGAGTATATAATATGTGTGGGTACAGTAAATGAGTATATAATATGTGTGAGTACAGTAATGAGTATATAAACGGTATATAATATGTGTGGGTACAGTAAATGAGTATATAAACGGTATATAATATGTGTGGGTACAGTAATGAGTATATAAACGGTATATAATATGTGTGGGTACAGTAATGAGTATATAAACAGTATATAATATGTGTGGGTACAGTAATGAGTATATAAACTGTATATAATATGTGTGGGTACAGTAATGAGTATATAAACGGTATATAATATGTGTGGGTACAGTAATGAGTATATAAACGGTATATAATATGTGTGGGTACAGTAATGAGTATATAAACGGTATATAATATGTGTGGGTACAATAATGAGTATATAAACGGTATATAATATGTGTGGGTACAGTAATGAGTATATAAACGGTATACAATATGTGTGGGTACAATAATGAGTATATAAACGGTATATAATATGTGTGGGTACAGTAATGAGTATATAAACGGTATATAATATGTGTGGGTACAGTAATGAGTATATAAACGGTATATAATATGTGTGAGTACAGTAATGAGTATATAAACGGTATATAATATGTGTGGGTACATTAATGAGTATATAAACGGTATATAATATGTGTGGGTACAGTAATGAGTATATAAATGGTATATAATATGTGTGGGTACAGTAATGAGTATATAAACGGTATATAATATGTGTGGGTACAGTAAATGAGTATATAAACGGTATATAATATGTGTGGGTACAGTAAATGAGTATATAAACGGTATATAATATGTGTGGGTACAGTAAATGAGTATATAAACGGTATATAATATGTGTGGGTACAGTAAATGAGTATATAAACGGTACATAATATGTGTGGGTACAGTAAATGAGTATATAAACGGTATATAATATGTGTGGGTACAGTAATGAGTATATAAACGGTATATAATATGTGTGGGTACAGTAATGAGTATATAAACGGTATATAATATGTGTGGGTACAGTAATGAGTATATAAACGGTATATAATATGTGTGGGTACAGTAATGAGTATATAAACGGTACATAATATGTGTGGGTACAGTAATGAGTATATAAACGGTATATAATATGTGTGGGTACAGTAATGAGTATATAAACGGTATATAATATGTGTGGGTACAGTAAATGAGTATATAAACGGTATATAATATGTGTGGGTACAGTAATGAGTATATAAACAGTATATAATATGTGTGGGTACAATAATGAGTATATAAACGGTATATAATATGTGTGGGTACAGTAATGAGTATATAAACGGTATATAATATGTGTGGGTACAGTAATGAGTATATAAACGGTATATAATATGTGTGTGTACAGTAATGAGTATATAAACGGTATATAATATGTGTGAGTACAGTAATGAGTATATAAACGGTATATAATATGTGTGTGTACAGTAATGAGTATATAAACGGTATATAATATGTGTGGGTACAGTAATGAGTATATAAACGGTATATAATATGTGTGTGTACAGTAATGAGTATATAAACGGTATATAATATGTGTGGGTACAATAATGAGTATATAAACGGTATATAATATGTGTGGGTACAATAATGAGTATATAAACGGTATATAATATGTGTGGGTACAATAATGAGTATATAAACGGTATATAATATGTGTGGGTACAGTAATGAGTATATAAACGGTTGTCATATTTCTGTGAATGGCCTTGTTCTTTGAGTATCCTTTGTTTCCTTTTGCTCTTGCACCTATATCGACACAACCACTTCCTATAAATAATGAACTCACCCTTATCTAATTGCTTGGTATTTGTGCCGTTTACTCTGAGCAACTGCACTCAAGCTCCAAGACAGTCTCTGATTTAGAATCTTTCTGAACTACGGCTCCCAGCATCTATCGTGTGACGTCACACGCCACCGGAAGTGCACTCGACATCGTCTCTCTGCTTAACTGTTAGCTGCATCTAGCTGCAGACAACTTAGCTACTTTGAACTGGACTTTACTCCACTAAGCAAACTTCATCCTTACCGGTAAGCGACCATACAAACTGATACTTAGGAGTCATACCGGACCTCATCTGAAATAATAATTGTAATTATGAGAATCATCCAAACATATGTTTTTCAATCTGTTGTTACTGGATACTAGATGAGACAAATTACCTACTGTTGTTATTTATTAGTTAAACACTTATACACAAAGCAATCTCTCCTAGCTTAGTAAGGAATTCTACAAAGCTGGCATATTAACTATTTTTCTTGCAAGAACTAGGGCTTTATGTTATCCTCAACATTCACTCAATTATTGGTTACGCTGCTTTTACCCTGTGCAAAGAAGTAATATTCTCCCATCTCAGAAGTAAAACAGCATTACCGCATATTATCTGAAAGGGGATTGTAGAGACACCACAATTACCACATTCCTATTCACCTATGTGGAAGTGCTCTCCATCACCCATCCAACACATAAAAATATAACCTGCAGCTGTGGTCCTTATCTACCTTTATCTTCTTTTTTTTCTCAAATTAGGGAATTAATCATTACACTAATACCAAGCCCTGAATATGGACCCAGCAGGATTAATCAGCCATGTGGAGGCACTCACACTGACTGTAGAAAATTTAACAAAAGGAATGACTGCCTTACAAACTGAGAACACCTCTCTTAAACAGTACATTAATGACAAAATTGACACATTAAAGGTTACATTAAGTACCCATGAACCACAGCCCAATCCTCCTCAACCTTTTTCAGGTAACTGCAATGAATTTAGAGAATTTAAAAATTCCTGTTACCTATACTTCCAGTTAAAACCGAAAACTTACCCCAATGACCACTTAAAAGTCTTGACCACTATTTCTTATTTATGGGGAGAACCACGCATATGGGCTAATTTTTTCTTTGAGACTGATGACCCAATTCTCTTTTCACTTGAACAATTCTTTAAAGCTATGGCACAACTCTATGACGACCCATTTAAACAGCTCTCAGCTGAAACTGCTATGCGTTCTCTACGCCAAAACAAAAGACAAGTCGAGGATTATATAACAGATTTTAAAAAATACGCAGCTGATACTCTCTGGAATGACTTGTCCTTGAGAAATCAATTTCGCCTGGGCTTGTCTGACAGCCTTAAAGACGAACTTGCCAGACAACCATTACCTGACACCCTTGACAAACTTATAGACCTATCCATAACCTTAGATAGACGTATTAGAGAACGACGATCTGAAAGACGTTACCCAGACACAGTACAGAAACACCCACAAGTCTACCACACTCCCATTCTGCCATCCAAATCTATCACCAAGTCATCATCTGTGCCAATGGAACTTGGTTTTATAAGAGGACCTTTAACCCCACAGGAAAAACTCAGACGTAAGGCTAACGACTTATGCATGTACTGTGGGGGATTAGACCATACCATCAGAGATTGTACCCAATTGCAACGCAAGAATGGTAAGCATAGGATGGTACAAATATGTTTTTCCCTAAAACACTCACCAACTAACCATTGCTCTCTACCTATTCTGTTGCAGTGGGAACATCAGCGACTGCAGACCCAGGCAATACTTGATTCTGGTGCCAGCCACAATTACATTGACTTTGACTATGTACACTTAAATAAAATACCGTTACTTAAAAAGTTAAATCCAAGTCTCCTTCGTTTTGTAGATGGTAAAGAAATTTCCACTGGTCCAATAACACATCATACCATTCCACTACGCATAACCACTGATACACATCATACAGAATTTGCCTCTTTTGATGTAATACCTTCACCCCTTTTTCCTGTGATTTTAGGGATTCAATGGTTCAAAAAACATGATCCCACTATTGTTTGGTCTAAATCTACCGTCTCATTTGATTCCTCCTATTGTAAAGACAATTGCCTATACCATGAACAGTTGCTTCTCACTGAACCTGTCACTGTACCCCAAGAATATATCCAATTCACTGACGTTTTTAGTAAAAAGGACTCAGAGGTTCTACCACCCCATAGGACATATGACTGTCCCATAGACCTACTACCAGGTGTAGATATACCCTATGGCCATATATTTCCTCTGTCTGATTCTGAACTACAACATCTCAAGACTTACTTAAAAGAAAACTTAGAAAAGGGTTTCATACGTCCCTCTACCTCTCCTGCTGGTGCGGGCATATTCTTTGTTAGAAACAAAGACCAATCTCTCAGACCCATCATCGACTACAGAGAATTAAATAAACGTACCATAAAAAACAGATACCCTCTACCCTTAATTCCTCAACTAATAGATAGATTGAAAGATGCTTCTTTCTACACGAAATTAGACCTCAGAGGAGCCTATAATTTAGTTAGAATCAAATCAGGACATGAATGGTTAACAGCTTTTCGTACTCGCTACGGTTTATATGAATACACAGTAATGCCTTTTGGTCTGTGTAATGCCCCTGCCACATTTCAATATTTTATCAATGATATATTCAGAGACTTACTAGATCTTTTCGTAGTAATTTACCTTGATGACATTTTGATATATTCTCCCACTCTCGAGGAGCATATAAAACACGTCAAAATTGTCTTAACACGTCTTAGAGAAAATTCCCTCTATGTGAAGTTAGAAAAGTGTATTTTTCACTCAAAAAGGATCAATTTCCTAGGTTATGAAATCACCCCAGATGGAATACAAATGGAAGGTAATAAGGTATCAGCCATTCTCAAATGGCCAGCTCCGACAACTAAGAGGGATGTCCAGAGGTTTATGGGCTTTGCTAATTTCTATCGCAAATTTATAAAAGATTTTGCTGCCCTAACCAGACCACTAACCAACCTCACCAAAAAGGAGGGAAGGTTCATATGGAATGAACGATTACAACAAATCTTTGACTTCTTAAAAGCTGCATTTACTTCAGCTCCAATTTTACGATTTCCCAATCCCAAACTCCAGTTTATCCTTGAGGTAGACGCCTCAAATTATGCACTTGGAGCTATATTGTCCCAAAGACAAACTAGTTCCGAACCCTTACATCCAGTTGCCTTCTATTCCAGGGTTATGACCTCTCCTGAATTAAATTATCCGATAGGAGATAAGGAACTACTGGCAATTAAGGCTTCATTGGAACATTGGAGACACTTACTCGAAGGTACTGAAATACCAATCTTGATATATACTGATCACAAAAATTTGGAGTACCTCAAAAGCAATAGGACTCTCTCTGCACGACAGGTACGTTGGAATTTATTCCTTGCCCGTTTTAATTATCTCATCACCTATAGACCTGCTTCTAAGAATAAAAAGGCTGATGCTCTTTCTCGCCAATTTCCTCAACCTCCTATCCATCATGAAGAATCTCCTCTAATCCCTCCTGAACATTTTTTAGGACTCTCTGTAACCCATACTAAGCTCTTCAGAGATGAACAAATGAAAGATGCCACCCTACCTAAATCTGTCCTGAACCAATATCCCGATGGATTATATCATCATCATGACAAGGTTTACGTACCCCCTGTCCTTAGGGAACAAGTCTTGAACACGCTTCATGATTCACTACTTGGTGGGCATCCAGGCATCAACAAGACTCAAGAACTTCTCTCTCGTTTTTTCTGGTGGCCTAAACTTTCATCAGATACAGCAAATTATGTAAAGACTTGTAAGGTTTGTGCTGTCTCAAAATCCTCTAGGACCTCAGCTACAGGGAAATTGATACCTCTACCCACTCCGGAACGTCCTTGGTCAGATATTGCCATTGATTTCATCGTCGATCTACCAATTTCTAGTAAACAGAACACTATTCTAGTAGTTGTGGATCTATTTAGTAAAATGGCTCATTTTATACCCTACCATAAACTACCTACTACACTTGAGACCGTCACTCTGCTCCTCTCTCATATCTTCAAACTACATGGACTTCCAACTACCATTACTTCTGATAGAGGGACTCAATTCACCAGCAGACTATGGAAAGAATTATGCCGCACTCTCCGTATCACCAGCCGCCTCAGTACTTCATTTCACCCACAGACCAATGGTCAAACAGAAAGGACTAATCAATGGATTGAGCAATACCTGCGCTGTTTCATTTCAGCTCGACAGGATAATTGGGTAGACCTCCTACCTCCTGCTGAATTTGCTTTCAACAACACCTACCACAGTTCCACCAAAGCTTCACCATTTTTTATCAACTATGGATTCCATCCCACTTTTCATTGGCAGAATTCTAACCAAAACACCTGTCCAGTGGTGAATGAACTGGTAAACACGATTTCGGATGCTTTCTCATTAACAACTGAAAATATAAAGCTTGCCAAAGAAACATACAAACGCCACTATGATAAAAGACATACACCATCCCCAGAATATCGGATCGGTGATTACGTTTGGCTTTCTACTCGTAACCTTCGTCTACCTTTCCCCTCCAGGAAGCTTTCTTCTACTTATATAGGTCCATTTCCCATTGCTAGAATAGTGAATGAGAACGCTGTCACCTTGACCTTACCAGCCCAGATGAAAACTCATCCTACCTTCCATGTTTCTCTCCTCAAACCCTATCGTACTCTCCGTCACCATTCTGTGCAGGATCCTCATCTACCTTCGTTACCTCTGCCTCCGGACGAATATGAGGTCCACAGTATCCTTGACTCTCGCCTCCTCAGAGGCTCTCTACAGTATTTGATACATTGGAAGGGTTACCCCGACTCAGAGGATTCTTGGGAACCAGCTGCTAACCTCTCAGCTCCTCGACTCCTTGCCCAATTTCATAGCCGTCATCCTGACCGTCCTGCTCCTGATCCCCGGAGTTGATCATTTGGGGGGGGATCCTGTCATATTTCTGTGAATGGCCTTGTTCTTTGAGTATCCTTTGTTTCCTTTTGCTCTTGCACCTATATCGACACAACCACTTCCTATAAATAATGAACTCACCCTTATCTAATTGCTTGGTATTTGTGCCGTTTACTCTGAGCAACTGCACTCAAGCTCCAAGACAGTCTCTGATTTAGAATCTTTCTGAACTACGGCTCCCAGCATCTATCGTGTGACGTCACACGCCACCGGAAGTGCACTCGACATCGTCTCTCTGCTTAACTGTTAGCCGCATCTAGCTGCAGACAACTTAGCTACTTTGAACTGGACTTTACTCCACTAAGCAAACTTCATCCTTACCGGTAAGCGACCATACAAACTGATACTTAGGAGTCATACCGGACCTCATCTGAAATAATAATTGTAATTATGAGAATCATCCAAACATATGTTTTTCAATCTGTTGTTACTGGATACTAGATGAGACAAATTACCTACTGTTGTTATTTATTAGTTAAACACTTATACACAAAGCAATCTCTCCTAGCTTAGTAAGGAATTCTACAAAGCTGGCATATTAACTATTTTTCTTGCAAGAACTAGGGCTTTATGTTATCCTCAACATTCACTCAATTATTGGTTACGCTGCTTTTACCCTGTGCAAAGAAGTAATATTCTCCCATCTCAGAAGTAAAACAGCATTACCGCATATTATCTGAAAGGGGATTGTAGAGACACCACAATTACCACATTCCTATTCACCTATGTGGAAGTGCTCTCCATCACCCATCCAACACATAAAAATTTAACCTGCAGCTGTGGTCCTTATCTACCTTTATCTTCTTTTTTTTTCTCAAATTAGGGAATTAATCATTACAACGGTATATAATATGTGTGGGTACAATAATGAGTATATAAACGGTATATAATATGTGTGGGTACAGTAATGAGTATATAAACGGTATATAATATGTGTGGGTACAGTAATGAGTATATAAACGGTATATAATATGTGTGGGTACAGTAATGAGTATATAATATGTGTGGGTACAGTAATGAGTATATAAACGGTATATAATATGTGTGGGTACAGTAAATGAGTATATAAACGGTATATAATATGTGTGGGTACAATAATGAGTATATAAACGGTATATAATATGTGTGGGTACAGTAATGAGTATATAAACGGTATATAATATGTGTGGGTACAGTAATGAGTATATAAACGGTATATAATATGTGTGGGTACAGTAATGAGTATATAATATGTGTGGGTACAGTAATGAGTATATAAACGGTATATAATATGTGTGGGTACAGTAAATGAGTATATAAACGGTATATAATATGTGTGAGTACAGTAATGAGTATATAATATGTGTGGGTACAGTAATGAGTATATAATATGTGTGGGTACAATAATGAGTATATAAACGGTATATAATATGTGTGGGTACAGTAAATGAGTATATAAACGGTATATAATATGTGTGGGTACAGTAATGAGTATATAAACGGTATATAATATGTGTGGGTACAGTAATGAGTATATAAACGGTATATAATATGTGTGGGTACAGTAATGAGTATATAAACGGTACATAATATGTGTGGGTACAATAATGAGTATATAAACGTTATATAATATGTGTGGGTACAGTAATGAGTATATAAACGGTATATAATATGTGTGGGTACAGTAATGAGTATATAAACGGTACATAATATGTGTGGGTACAATAATGAGTATATAAACGGTATATAATATGTGTGGGTACAGTAATGAGTATATAAACTGTATATAATATGTGTGGGTACAGTAATGAGTATATAAACGGTATATAATATGTGTGGGTACAGTAATGAGTATATAAACGGTATATAATATGTGTGGGTACAGTAATGAGTATATCAACGGTATATAATATGTGTGGGTACAATAATGAGTATATAAACGGTATATAATATGTGTGGGTACAGTAATGAGTATATAAACAGTATATAATATGTGTGGGTACAGTAAATGAGTATATAAACGGTATATAATATGTGTGGGTACAGTAATGAGTATATAAACGGTATATAATATGTGTGGGTACAGTAAATAAGTATATAAACAGTATATAATATGTGTGGGTACAGTAAATGAGTATATAAACAGTATATAATATGTGTGGGTACAGTAATGAGTATATAAACGGTATATAATATGTGTGGGTACAGTAATGAGTATATAAACGGTATATAATATGTGTGGGTACAGTAATGAGTATATAAACGGTATATAATATGTGTGGGTACAGTAATGAGTATATAAACGGTATATAATATGTGTGGGTACAGTAATGAGTATATAAACGGTATATAATATGTGTGGGTACAGTAATGAGTATATAAACGGTATATAATATGTGTGGGTACAGTAATGAGTATATAAACGGTATATAATATGTGTGGGTACAGTAATGAGTATATAAACGGTATATAATATGTGTGGGTACAGTAATGAGTATATAAACGGTATATAATATGTGTGGGTACAGTAAATGAGTATATAAACGGTATATAATATGTGTGGGTACAGTAATGAGTATATAAACGGTATATAATATGTGTGGGTACAGTAATGAGTATATAAACGGTATATAATATGTGTGGGTACAGTAATGAGTATATAAACAGTATATAATATGTGTGGGTACAGTAATGAGTATATAAACAGTATATATTATGTGTGGGTACAGTAATGAGTATATAAACAGTATATAATATGTGTGGGTACAGTAATGAGTATATAAACGGTACATAATATGTGTGGGTACAGTAAATGAGTATATAAAGGGTATATAATATGTGTGGGTACAGTAATGAGTATATAAACAGTATATAATATGTGTGGGTACAGTAATGAGTATATAAACAGTATATAATATGTGTGGGTACAGTAATGAGTATATAAACGGTATATAATATGTGTGGGTACAGTAATGAGTATATAAACGGTATATAATATGTGTGGGTACAGTAATGAGTATATAAACGGTATATAATATGTGTGGGTACAGTAATGAGTATATAAACAGTATATAATATGTGTGGGTACAGTAATGAGTTTATAAACAGTATATAATATGTGTGGGTACAGTAATGAGTATATAAACAGTATATAATATGTGTGGGTACAGTAATGAGTATATAAACGGTACATAATATGTGTGGGTACAGTAAATGAGTATATAAAGGGTATATAATATGTGTGGGTACAGTAATGAGTATATAAACAGTATATAATATGTGTGGGTACAGTAATGAGTATATAAACAGTATATAATATGTGTGGGTACAGTAATGAGTATATAAACGGTATATAATATGTGTGGGTACAGTAATGAGTATATAAACGGTATATAATATGTGTGGGTACAGTAATGAGTATATAAACGGTACATAATATGTGTGGGTACAGTAATGAGTATATAAACGGTATATAATATGTGTGGGTACAGTAATGAGTATATAATATGTGTGGGTACAGTAAATGAGTATATAATATGTGTGGGTACAGTAATGAGTATATAATATGTGTGGGTACAGTAATGAGTATATAAACTGTATATAATATGTGTGGGTACAGTAAATGAGTATATAATATGTGTGGGTACAATAATGAGTATATAAACGGTATATAATATGTGTGGGTACAGTAATGAGTATATAATATGTGTGGGTACAGTAATGAGTATATAATATGTGTGGGTACAGTAAATGAGTATATAATATGTGTGGGTACAGTAATGAGTATATAAACGGTATATAATATGTGTGGGTACAGTAATGAGTATAATATGTGTGGGTACAGTAATGAGTATATAATATGTGTGGGTACAGTAAATGAGTATATAATATGTGTGGGTACAGTAATGAGTATATAAACGGTATATAATATGTGTGGGTACAGTAATGAGTATATAAACGGTATATAATATGTGTGGGTACAGTAATGAGTATATAAACGGTATATAATATGTGTGGGTACAGTAATGAGTATATAAACGGTATATAATATGTGTGGGTACAGTAAATGAGTGTATAAACGGTATATAATATGTGTGGGTACAGTAATGAGTATATAAACGGTATATAATATGTGTGGGTACAATAATGAGTATATAAACTGTATATAATATGTGTGGGTACAATAATGAGTATATAAACGGTATATAATATGTGTTGGTACAGTAATGAGTATATAAACAGTATATAATATGTGTGGGTACAGTAAATGAGTATATAAACGGTATATAATATGTGTGGGTACAGTAATGAGTATATAAACGGTATATAATATGTGTGGGTACAATAATGAGTATATAAACGGTATATAATATGTGTGGGTACAGTAATGAGTATATAAACGGTATATAATATGTGTGGGTACAATAATGAGTATATAAACGGTATATAATATGTGTGGGTACAGTAATGAGTATATAAACAGTATATAATATGTGTGGGTACAGTAAATGAGTATATAAACGGTATATAATATGTGTGGGTACAGTAATGAGTATATAAACGGTATATAATATGTGTGGGTACAGTAAATGAGTATATAAACTGTATATAATATGTGTGGGTACAGTAATGAGTATATAAACAGTATATAATATGTGTGGGTATAGTAATGAGTATATAAACGGTATATAATATGTGTGGGTACAGTAAATGAGTATATAAACTGTATATAATATGTGTGGGTACAGTAATGAGTATATAAACGGTATATAATATGTGTGGGTACAGTAAATGAGTATATAAACTGTATATAATATGTGTGGGTACAGTAATGAGTATATAAACGGTATATAATATGTGTGGGTACAGTAAATGAGTATATAAACTGTATATAATATGTGTGGGTACAGTAAATGAGTATATAAACTGTATATAATATGTGTGGGTACAGTAATGAGTATATAAACGGTATATAATATGTGTGGGTACAGTAAATGAGTATATAAACTGTATATAATATGTGTGGGTACAGTAAATGAGTATATAAACTGTATATAATATGTGTGGGTACAGTAATGAGTATATAAACGGTATATAATATGTGTGGGTACAGTAAATGAGTATATAAATGGTATATAATATGTGTGGGTACAGTAAATGAGTATATAAACAGTATATAATATGTGTGGGTACAGTAATGAGTATATAAACGGTATATAATATGTGTGGGTACAGTAATGAGTATATAAACGGTATATAATATGTGTGGGTACAGTAAATGAGTATATAAACTGTATATAATATGTGTGGGTACAGTAAATGAGTATATAAACTGTATATAATATGTGTGGGTACAGTAATGAGTATATAAACGGTATATAATATGTGTGGGTACAGTAAATGAGTATATAAACTGTATATAATATGTGTGGGTACAGTAAATGAGTATATAAACTGTATATAATATGTGTGGGTACAGTAATGAGTATATAAACGGTATATAATATGTGTGGGTACAGTAAATGAGTATATAAACGGTATATAATATGTGTGGGTACAGTAAATGAGTATATAAACAGTATATAATATGTGTGGGTACAGTAATGAGTATATAAACGGTATATAATATGTGTGGGTACAGTAATGAGTATATAAACGGTATATAATATGTGTGGGTACAGTAATGAGTATATAAACGGTATATAATATGTGTGGGTACAGTAAATGAGTATATAAACGGTATATAATATGTGTGGGTACAGTAAATGAGTATATAAACTGTATATAATATGTGTGGGTACAGTAAATGAGTATATAAACTGTATATAATATGTGTGGGTACAGTAATGAGTATATAAACGGTATATAATATGTGTGGGTACAGTAATGAGTATATAAACGGTATATAATATGTGTGGGTACAGTAAATGAGTATATAAACGGTATATAATATGTGTGGGTACAGTAATGAGTATATAATATGTGTGGGTACAGTAATGAGTATATAAACGGTATATAATATGTGTGGGTACAGTAAATGAGTATATAAACTGTATATAATATGTGTGGGTACAGTAATGAGTATATAAACGGTATATAATATGTGTGGGTACAGTAATGAGTATATAAACGGTATATAATATGTGTGGGTACAGTAAATGAGTATATAAACGGTATATAATATGTGTGGGTACAGTAATGAGTATATAATATGTGTGGGTACAGTAATGAGTATATAAACGGTATATAATATGTGTGGGTACAGTAATGAGTATATAAACGGTATATAATATGTGTGGGTACAATAATGAGTATATAAACGGTATATAATATGTGTGGGTACAGTAATGAGTATATAAACTGTATATAATATGTGTGGGTACAGTAATGAGTATATAAACGGTATATAATATGTGTGGGTACAGTAATGAGTATATAAACGGTATATAATATGTGTGGGTACAGTAAATGAGTATATAAACGGTATATAATATGTGTGGGTACAATAATGAGTATATAAACTGTATATAATATGTGTGGGTACAGTAAATGAGTATATAAACTGTATATAATATGTGTGGGTACAATAATGAGTATATAAACGGTATATAATATGTGTGTGTACAGTAATGAGTATATAAACTGTATATAATATGTGTGGGTACAGTAATGAGTATATACACGGTATATAATATGTGTGGGTACAATAATGAGTATATAAACTGTATATAATATGTGTGGGTACAGTAATGAGTATATAAACGGTATATAATATGTGTGGGTACAGTAATGAGTATATAAATGGTATATAATATGTGTGGGTACAGTAATGAGTATATAAACGGTATATAATATGTGTGGGTACAGTAATGAGTATATAAACGGTATATAATATGTGTGGGTACAGTAATGAGTATATAAACGGTATATAATATGTGTGAGTACAGTAATGAGTATATAAATGGTATATAATATGTGTGGGTACAGTAATGAGTATATAAACTGTATATAATATGTGTGGGTACAGTAATGAGTATATAAACGGTATATAATATGTGTGGGTACAGTAATGAGTATATAAATGGTATATAATATGTGTGTGTACAGTAATGAGTATATAAACGGTATATAATATGTGTAGATACAGTAATGAGTATATAAACGGTATATAATATGTGTGGGTACAGTAATGAGTATATAAACGGTATATAATATGTGTGAGTACAGTAATGAGTATATAAACGGTATATAATATGTGTGGGTACAATAATGAGTATATAAACTGTATATAATATGTGTGGGTACAGTAATGAGTATATAAACGGTATATAATATGTGTGGGTACAGTAATGAGTATATAAACGGTACATAATATGTGTGGGTACAATAATGAGTATATAAACGGTATATAATATGTGTGGGTATAGTAATGAGTATATAAATGGTATATAATATGTGTGGGTACAATAATGAGTATATAAACGGTATATAATATGTGTGGGTACAATAATGAGTATATAAACGGTATATAATATGTGTGGGTACAGTAATGAGTATATAAACGGTATATAATATGTGTGGGTACAGTAATGAGTATATAAACGGTATATAATATGTGTGGGTACAGTAATGAGTATATAAACGGTATATAATATGTGTGGGTACAGTAATGAGTATATAAACTGTATATAATATGTGTGGGTACAGTAATGAGTATATAAACGGTATATAATATGTGTGGGTACAGTAAATGAGTATATAAACGGTATATAATATGTGTGGGTACAGTAATGAGTATATAAACGGTATATAATATGTGTGGGTACAGTAATGAGTATATAAACGGTATATAATATGTGTGGGTACAGTAATGAGTATATAAACTGTATATAATATGTGTGGGTACAGTAATGAGTATATAAATGGTATATAATATGTGTGGGTACAGTAATGAGTATATAAACGGTACATAATATGTGTGGGTACAATAATGAGTATATAAACGTTATATAATATGTGTGGGTACAGTAATGAGTATATAAACGGTATATAATATGTGTGGGTACAGTAATGAGTATATAAACGGTACATAATATGTGTGGGTACAATAATGAGTATATAAACGGTATATAATATGTGTGGGTACAGTAATGAGTATATAAACTGTATATAATATGTGTGGGTACAGTAATAAGTATATAAACGGTATATAATATGTGTGGGTACAGTAATGAGTATATAAACGGTACATAATATGTGTGGGTACAATAATGAGTATATAAACGGTATATAATATGTGTGGGTACAGTAATGAGTATATAAACGGTATATAATATGTGTGGGTACAGTAATGAGTATATAAACGGTACATAATATGTGTGGGTACAATAATGAGTATATAAACGTTATATAATATGTGTGGGTACAGTAATGAGTATATAAACGGTATATAATATGTGTGGGTACAGTAATGAGTATATAAACGGTACATAATATGTGTGGGTACAATAATGAGTATATAAACGGTATATAATATGTGTGGGTACAGTAATGAGTATATAAACTGTATATAATATGTGTGGGTACAGTAATGAGTATATAAACGGTATATAATATGTGTGGGTACAGTAATGAGTATATAAACGGTACATAATATGTGTGGGTACAATAATGAGTATATAAACGGTATATAATATGTGTGGGTACAGTAATGAGTATATAAACGGTATATAATATGTGTGGGTACAGTAATGAGTATATAAACGGTATATAATATGTGTGGGTACAATAATGAGTATATAAACGTTATATAATATGTGTGGGTACAATAATGAGTATATAAACGTTATATAATATGTGTGGGTACAGTAATGAGTATATAAACGGTATATAATATGTGTGGGTACAGTAATGAGTATATAAACGGTATATAATATGTGTGTGTACAGTAATGAGTATATAAACGGTATATAATATGTGTGGGTACAGTAATGAGTATATAAACGGTATATAATATGTGTGGGTACAATAATGAGTATATAAACGGTATATAATATGTGTGGGTACAGTAATGAGTATATAAACGGTATATAATATGTGTGGGTACAGTAATGAGTATATAAACGGTATATAATATGTGTGGGTACAATAATGAGTATATAAACGTTATATAATATGTGTGGGTACAGTAATGAGTATATAAACAGTATATAATATGTGTGGGTACAGTAATGAGTATATAAACGGTATATAATATGTGTGGGTACAGTAATGAGTATATAAACGGTATATAATATGTGTGGGTACAATAATGAGTATATAAACGTTATATAATATGTGTGGGTACAGTAATGAGTATATAAACAGTATATAATATGTGTGGGTACAGTAATGAGTATATAAACGGTATATAATATGTGTGGGTACAGTAAATGAGTATATAAACGGTATATAATATGTGTGGGTACAATAATGAGTATATAAACGGTATATAATATGTGTGGGTACAGTAATGAGTATATAAACGGTATATAATATGTGTGGGTACAGTAATGAGTATATAAACGGTATATAATATGTGTGGGTACAGTAATGAGTATATAAACAGTATATAATATGTGTGGGTACAGTAATGAGTATATAAACGGTATATAATATGTGTGGGTACAGTAATGAGTATATAAACGGTATATAATATGTGTGGGTACAGTAATGAGTATATAAACGGTATATAATATGTGTGAGTACAGTAATGAGTATATAAACGGTATATAATATGTGTGGGTACAGTAATGAGTATATAAACAGTATATAATATGTGTGGGTACAGTAATGAGTATATAAACGGTATATAATATGTGTGGGTACAGTAATGAGTATATAAACGGTATATAATATGTGTGGGTACAGTAATGAGTATATAAACGGTATATAATATGTGTGGGTACAGTAATGAGTATATAAACAGTATATAATATGTGTGGGTACAGTAATGAGTATATAAACAGTATATAATATGTGTGGGTACAGTAAATGAGTATATAAACGGTACATAATATGTGTGGGTACAGTAATGAGTATATAAACGGTATATAATATGTGTGGGTACAGTAAATGAGTATATAAACGGTATATAATATGTGTGGGTACAGTAAATGAGTATATAAACGGTATATAATATGTGTGGGTACAGTAATGAGTATATAAACGGTATATAATATGTGTGGGTACAGTAATGAGTATATAAACGGTATATAATATGTGTGGGTACAGTAATGAGTATATAAACGGTATATAATATGTGTGGGTACAGTAATGAGTATATAAACGGTATATAATATGTGTGTGTACAGTAATGAGTATATAAACGGTATATAATATGTGTGGGTACAGTAATGAGTATATAAACGGTATATAATATGTGTGGGTACAGTAATGAGTATATAAACGGTATATAATATGTGTGTGTACAGTAATGAGTATATAAACGGTATATAATATGTGTGGGTACAGTAATGAGTATATAAACGGTATATAATATGTGTGGGTACAATAATGAGTATATAAACAGTATATAATATGTGTGGGTACAGTAATGAGTATATAAACGGTATATAATATGTGTGGGTACAATAATGAGTATATAAACTGTATATAATATGTGTGGGTACAGTAATGAGTATATAAACGGTATACAATATGTGTGGGTACAATAATGAGTATATAAACGGTATATAATATGTGTGGGTACAATAATGAGTATATAAACGGTATATAATATGTGTGGGTACCGTAATGAGTATATAAACGGTATATAATATGTGTGGGTACAGTAATGAGTATATAAACGGTATATAATATGTGTGAGTACAGTAATGAGTATATAAACGGTATATAATATGTGTGAGTACAGTAAATGAGTTTATAAACGGTATATAATATGTGTGTGTACAGTAAATGAGTTTATAAACTGTATATAATATGTGTGGGTACAGTAATGAGTATATAAACGGTATATAATATGTGTGGGTACAGTAAATGAGTAAGAGGAAAATTACAGCTAAACACAAACACAGCAGAAATTCAAAAATAGCCCTGGTCCCAAAGTGTCAGAAAATGAAAAAGTGCTGTGGTCCTTAAGGGGTTAATGAAGAACTGGGTTTAAAAATGTCACTAAGCTTTTTAACAGCAAAACAAACTTTCTAGGGACATTTAAATAGAGCTCTGCAGATTTGGGAGCACACAAACAATAAATGTTGTTTATCAGCGCTGGTGCACATATAAGATACATGTCCCATGTTGATGTATGACAATAATATCAAGCTAATGACAAAGACATTTCACTCTCTCCCTAGCAAGGTAGTTATCACAGAAAAATGCAAAAGATATTCCTAATGCTGCTCCTTGCATTGTTGTCACCAAACACTCATTGTCACAGTGTAATCTCAGTTTCTGTCCTCTATAGCGTCACCAAACACTCATTGTCACAGTGTAATCTCAGTTTCTGTCCTCTATAGCGTCACCAAACACTCATTGTCACAGTGTAATCTCAGTTTCTGTACTCTATAGCGTCACCAAACACTCATTGTCACAGTGTAATCTCAGTTTCTGTCCTCTATAGCGTCACCAAACACTCATTGTCACAGTGTAATCTCAGTTTCTGTCCTCTATAGCGTCACCAAACACTCATTGTCACAGTGTAATCTCAGTTTCTGTCCTCTATAGCGTCACCAAACACTCATTGTCACAGTGTAATCTCAGTTTCTGTCCTCTATAGCGTCACCAAACACTCATTGTCACAGTGTAATCTCAGTTTCTGTCCTCTATAGAGTCACCACTCATTGTCACAGTGTAATCTCAGTTTCTGTCCTCTATATCGTCACCACTCATTGTCACAGTGTAATCTCAGTTTCTGTCCTCTATAGCGTCACCAAACACTCATTGTCACAGTGTAATCTCAGTTTCTGTCCTCTATAGCGTCACCAAGCACTCATTGTCACAGTGTAATCTCAGTTTCTGTCCTCTATAGCGTCACCAAACACTCATTGTCACAGTGTAATCTCAGTTTCTGTCCTCTATAGCGTCACCAAACACTCATTGTCACAGTGTAATCTCAGTTTCTGTCCTCTATATCGTCACCAAACACTCATTGTCACAGTGTAATCTCAGTTTCTGTCCTCTATAGCGTCACCAAACACTCATTGTCACAGTGTAATCTCAGTTTCTGTCCTCTATAGCGTCACCAAACACTCATTGTCACAGTGTAATCTCAGTTTCTGTCCTCTATAGCGTCACCAAACACTCATTGTCACAGTGTAATCTCAGTTTCTGTCCTCTATAGCGTCACCAAACACTCATTGTCACAGTGTAATCTCAGTTTCTGTCCTCTATAGCGTCACCAAACACTCTCAGTTTCTGTCCTCTATAGCGTCACCAACACTCATTGTCACAGTGTAATCTCAGTTTCTGTCCTCTATAGCGTCACCAAACACTCATTGTCACAGTGTAATCTCAGTTTCTGTCCTCTATAGCGTCACCAAACACTCATTGTCACAGTGTAATCTCAGTTTCTGTCCTCTATAGCGTCACCAAACACTCATTGTCACAGTGTAATCTCAGTTTCTGTCCTCTATAGCGTCACCAAACACTCATTGTCACAGTGTAATCTCAGTTTCTGTCCTCTATAGCGTCACCAAACACTCATTGTCACAGTGTAATCTCAGTTTCTGTCCTCTATAGCGTCACCAAACACTCATTGTCACAGTGTAATCTCAGTTTCTGTCCTCTATAGCGTCACCAAACACTCATTGTCACAGTGTAATCTCAGTTTCTGTCCTCTATAGCGTCACCAAACACTCATTGTCACAGTGTAATCTCAGTTTCTGTCCTCTATAGCGTCACCAAACACTCATTGTCACAGTGTAATCTCAGTTTCTGTCCTCTATAGCGTCACCAAACACTCATTGTCACAGTGTAATCTCAGTTTCTGTCCTCTATAGCGTCACCAAACACTCATTGTCACAGTGTAATCTCAGTTTCTGTCCTCTATAGCGTCACCAAACACTCATTGTCACAGTGTAATCTCAGTTTCTGTCCTCTATATCGTCACCAAACACTCATTGTCACAGTGTAATCTCAGTTTCTGTCCTCTATAGCGTCACCAAACACTCATTGTCACAGTGTAATCTCAGTTTCTGTCCTCTATAGCGTCACCAAACACTCATTGTCACAGTGTAATCTCAGTTTCTGTCCTCTATAGCGTCACCAAACACTCATTGTCACAGTGTAATCTCAGTTTCTGTCCTCTATAGCGTCACCAAACACTCATTGTCACAGTGTAATCTCAGTTTCTGTCCTCTATAGCGTCACCAACACTCATTGTCACAGTGTAATCTCAGTTTCTGTCCTCTATAGCGTCACCAAACACTCATTGTCACAGTGTAATCTCAGTTTCTGTCCTCTATAGCGTCACCAAACACTCATTGTCACAGTGTAATCTCAGTTTCTGTCCTCTATAGCGTCACCAAACACTCATTGTCACAGTGTAATCTCAGTTTCTGTCCTCTATAGCGTCACCAAACACTCATTGTCACAGTGTAATCTCAGTTTCTGTCCTCTATAGCGTCACCAAACACTCATTGTCACAGTGTAATCTCAGTTTCTGTCCTCTATAGCGTCACCAAACACTCATTGTCACAGTGTAATCTCAGTTTCTGTCCTCTATAGCGTCACCAAACACTCATTGTCACAGTGTAATCTCAGTTTCTGTCCTCTATAGCGTCACCAACACTCATTGTCACAGTGTAATCTCAGTTTCTGTCCTCTATAGCGTCACCAAACACTCATTGTCACAGTGTAATCTCAGTTTCTGTCCTCTATATCGTCACCAAACACTCATTGTCACAGTGTAATCTCAGTTTCTGTCCTCTATAGCGTCACCAAACACTCATTGTCACAGTGTAATCTCAGTTTCTGTCCTCTATAGCGTCACCAAACACTCATTGTCACAGTGTAATCTCAGTTTCTGTCCTCTATAGCGTCACCAAACACTCATTGTCACAGTGTAATCTCAGTTTCTGTCCTCTATAGCGTCACCAAACACTCATTGTCACAGTGTAATCTCAGTTTCTGTCCTCTATAGCGTCACCAAACACTCATTGTCACAGTGTAATCTCAGTTTCTGTCCTCTATAGCGTCACCAAACACTCATTGTCACAGTGTAATCTCAGTTTCTGTCCTCTATAGCGTCACCAAACACTCATTGTCACAGTGTAATCTCAGTTTCTGTCCTCTATAGCGTCACCAAACACTCATTGTCACAGTGTAATCTCAGTTTCTGTCCTCTATAGCGTCACCAACACTCATTGTCACAGTGTAATCTCAGTTTCTGTCCTCTATAGCGTCACCAAACACTCATTGTCACAGTGTAATCTCAGTTTCTGTCCTCTATAGCGTCACCAAACACTCATTGTCACAGTGTAATCTCAGTTTCTGTCCTCTATAGCGTCACCAAACACTCATTGTCACAGTGTAATCTCAGTTTCTGTCCTCTATAGCGTCACCAAACACTCATTGTCACAGTGTAATCTCAGTTTCTGTCCTCTATAGCGTCACCAAACACTCATTGTCACAGTGTAATCTCAGTTTCTGTCCTCTATAGCGTCACCAAACACTCATTGTCACAGTGTAATCTCAGTTTCTGTCCTCTATAGCGTCACCAAACACTCATTGTCACAGTGTAATCTCAGTTTCTGTCCTCTATAGCGTCACCAAACACTCATTGTCACAGTGTAATCTCAGTTTCTGTCCTCTATAGCGTCACCAAACACTCATTGTCACAGTGTAATCTCAGTTTCTGTCCTCTATATCGTCACCAAACACTCATTGTCACAGTGTAATCTCAGTTTCTGTCCTCTATAGCGTCACCAAACACTCATTGTCACAGTGTAATCTCAGTTTCTGTCCTCTATAGCGTCACCAAACACTCATTGTCACAGTGTAATCTCAGTTTCTGTCCTCTATATCGTCACCAAACACTCATTGTCACAGTGTAATCTCAGTTTCTGTCCTCTATAGCGTCACCAAACACTCATTGTCACAGTGTAATCTCAGTTTCTGTCCTCTATAGCGTCACCAAACACTCATTGTCACAGTGTAATCTCAGTTTCTGTCCTCTATAGCGTCACCAAACACTCATTGTCACAGTGTAATCTCAGTTTCTGTCCTCTATAGCGTCACCAAACACTCATTGTCACAGTGTAATCTCAGTTTCTGTCCTCTATATCGTCACCAAACACTCATTGTCACAGTGTAATCTCAGTTTCTGTCCTCTATAGCGTCACCAAACACTCATTGTCACAGTGTAATCTCAGTTTCTGTCCTCTATAGCGTCACCAAACACTCATTGTCACAGTGTAATCTCAGTTTCTGTCCTCTATAGCGTCACCAAACACTCATTGTCACAGTGTAATCTCAGTTTCTGTCCTCTATAGCGTCACCAAACACTCATTGTCACAGTGTAATCTCAGTTTCTGTCCTCTATAGCGTCACCAAACACTCATTGTCACAGTGTAATCTCAGTTTCTGTCCTCTATAGCGTCACCAAACACTCATTGTCACAGTGTAATCTCAGTTTCTGTCCTCTATAGCGTCACCAAACACTCATTGTCACAGTGTAATCTCAGTTTCTGTCCTCTATAGCGTCACCAAACACTCATTGTCACAGTGTAATCTCAGTTTCTGTCCTCTATAGCGTCACCAAACACTCATTGTCACAGTGTAATCTCAGTTTCTGTCCTCTATAGCGTCACCAAACACTCATTGTCACAGTGTAATCTCAGTTTCTGTCCTCTATAGCGTCACCAAACACTCATTGTCACAGTGTAATCTCAGTTTCTGTCCTCTATAGCGTCACCAAACACTCATTGTCACAGTGTAATCTCAGTTTCTGTCCTCTATAGCGTCACCAACACTCATTGTCACAGTGTAATCTCAGTTTCTGTCCTCTATAGCGTCACCAAACACTCATTGTCACAGTGTAATCTCAGTTTCTGTCCTCTATAGCGTCACCAAACACTCATTGTCACAGTGTAATCTCAGTTTCTGTCCTCTATAGCGTCACCACTCATTGTCACAGTGTAATCTCAGTTTCTGTCCTCTATAGCGTCACCAAACACTCATTGTCACAGTGTAATCTCAGTTTCTGTCCTCTATAGCGTCACCAAACACTCATTGTCACAGTGTAATCTCAGTTTCTGTCCTCTATAGCGTCACCAAACACTCATTGTCACAGTGTAATCTCAGTTTCTGTCCTCTATAGCGTCACCAAACACTCATTGTCACAGTGTAATCTCAGTTTCTGTCCTCTATAGCGTCACCAAACACTCATTGTCACAGTGTAATCTCAGTTTCTGTCCTCTATAGCGTCACCAAACACTCATTGTCACAGTGTAATCTCAGTTTCTGTCCTCTATAGCGTCACCAAACACTCATTGTCACAGTGTAATCTCAGTTTCTGTCCTCTATAGCGTCACCAAACACTCATTGTCACAGTGTAATCTCAGTTTCTGTCCTCTATAGCGTCACCAAACACTCATTGTCACAGTGTAATCTCAGTTTCTGTCCTCTATAGCGTCACCAAACACTCATTGTCACAGTGTAATCTCAGTTTCTGTCCTCTATAGCGTCACCAAACACTCATTGTCACAGTGTAATCTCAGTTTCTGTCCTCTATAGCGTCACCAAACACTCATTGTCACAGTGTAATCTCAGTTTCTGTCCTCTATAGCGTCACCAAACACTCATTGTCACAGTGTAATCTCAGTTTCTGTCCTCTATAGCGTCACCAAACACTCATTGTCACAGTGTAATCTCAGTTTCTGTCCTCTATAGCGTCACCAAACACTCATTGTCACAGTGTAATCTCAGTTTCTGTCCTCTATAGCGTCACCAAACACTCATTGTCACAGTGTAATCTCAGTTTCTGTCCTCTATAGCGTCACCAAACACTCATTGTCACAGTGTAATCTCAGTTTCTGTCCTCTATAGCGTCACCAAACACTCATTGTCACAGTGTAATCTCAGTTTCTGTCCTCTATAGCGTCACCAAACACTCATTGTCACAGTGTAATCTCAGTTTCTGTCCTCTATAGCGTCACCAAACACTCATTGTCACAGTGTAATCTCAGTTTCTGTCCTCTATAGCGTCACCAAACACTCATTGTCACAGTGTAATCTCAGTTTCTGTCCTCTATAGCGTCACCAAACACTCATTGTCACAGTGTAATCTCAGTTTCTGTCCTCTATAGCGTCACCAAACACTCATTGTCACAGTGTAATCTCAGTTTCTGTCCTCTATAGCGTCACCAAACACTCATTGTCACAGTGTAATCTCAGTTTCTGTCCTCTATAGCGTCACCAAACACTCATTGTCACAGTGTAATCTCAGTTTCTGTCCTCTATAGCGTCACCAAACACTCATTGTCACAGTGTAATCTCAGTTTCTGTCCTCTATAGCGTCACCAAACACTCATTGTCACAGTGTAATCTCAGTTTCTGTCCTCTATATCGTCACCAAACACTCATTGTCACAGTGTAATCTCAGTTTCTGTCCTCTATAGCGTCACCAAACACTCATTGTCACAGTGTAATCTCAGTTTCTGTCCTCTATAGCGTCACCAAACACTCATTGTCACAGTGTAATCTCAGTTTCTGTCCTCTATAGCGTCACCAACACTCATTGTCACAGTGTAATCTCAGTTTCTGTCCTCTATATCGTCACCAAACACTCATTGTCACAGTGTAATCTCAGTTTCTGTCCTCTATAGCGTCACCAAACACTCATTGTCACAGTGTAATCTCAGTTTCTGTCCTCTATAGCGTCACCAAACACTCATTGTCACAGTGTAATCTCAGTTTCTGTCCTCTATAGCGTCACCAACCTCATTGTCACAGTGTAATCTCAGTTTCTGTCCTCTATAGCGTCACCAAACACTCATTGTCACAGTGTAATCTCAGTTTCTGTCCTCTATAGCGTCACCAAACACTCATTGTCACAGTGTAATCTCAGTTTCTGTCCTCTATAGCGTCACCAAACACTCATTGTCACAGTGTAATCTCAGTTTCTGTCCTCTATAGCGTCACCAAACACTCATTGTCACAGTGTAATCTCAGTTTCTGTCCTCTATAGCGTCACCAAACACTCATTGTCACAGTGTAATCTCAGTTTCTGTCCTCTATAGCGTCACCAAACACTCATTGTCACAGTGTAATCTCAGTTTCTGTCCTCTATAGCGTCACCAAACACTCATTGTCACAGTGTAATCTCAGTTTCTGTCCTCTATAGCGTCACCAACACTCATTGTCACAGTGTAATCTCAGTTTCTGTCCTCTATAGCGTCACCAAACACTCATTGTCACAGTGTAATCTCAGTTTCTGTCCTCTATAGCGTCACCAAACACTCATTGTCACAGTGTAATCTCAGTTTCTGTCCTCTATAGCGTCACCAAACACTCATTGTCACAGTGTAATCTCAGTTTCTGTCCTCTATAGCGTCACCAAACACTCATTGTCACAGTGTAATCTCAGTTTCTGTCCTCTATAGCGTCACCAAACACTCATTGTCACAGTGTAATCTCAGTTTCTGTCCTCTATAGCGTCACCAAACACTCATTGTCACAGTGTAATCTCAGTTTCTGTCCTCTATATCGTCACCAAACACTCATTGTCACAGTGTAATCTCAGTTTCTGTCCTCTATAGCGTCACCAAACACTCATTGTCACAGTGTAATCTCAGTTTCTGTCCTCTATAGCGTCACCAAACACTCATTGTCACAGTGTAATCTCAGTTTCTGTCCTCTATATCGTCACCAAACACTCATTGTCACAGTGTAATCTCAGTTTCTGTCCTCTATAGCGTCACAAAACACTCATTGTCACAGTGTAATCTCAGTTTCTGTCCTCTATAGCGTCACCAAACACTCATTGTCACAGTGTAATCTCAGTTTCTGTCCTCTATAGCGTCACCAAACACTCATTGTCACAGTGTAATCTCAGTTTCTGTCCTCTATATCGTCACCAAACACTCATTGTCACAGTGTAATCTCAGTTTCTGTCCTCTATAGCGTCACCAAACACTCATTGTCACAGTGTAATCTCAGTTTCTGTCCTCTATAGCGTCACCAAACACTCATTGTCACAGTGTAATCTCAGTTTCTGTCCTCTATAGCGTCACCAAACACTCATTGTCACAGTGTAATCTCAGTTTCTGTCCTCTATAGCGTCACCAAACACTCATTGTCACAGTGTAATCTCAGTTTCTGTCCTCTATAGCGTCACCAAACACTCATGTCACAGTGTAATCTCAGTTTCTGTCCTCTATAGCGTCACCAAACACTCAATGTCACAGTGTAATCTCAGTTTCGTCCTCTATAGCGTCACCAAACACTCATTGTCACAGTGTAATCTCAGTTTCTGTCCTCTATAGCGTCACCAAACACTCATTGTCACAGTGTAATCTCAGTTTCTGTCCTCTATAGCGTCACCAAACACTCATTGTCACAGTGTAATCTCAGTTTCTGTCCTCTATAGCGTCACCAAACACTCATTGTCACAGTGTAATCTCAGTTTCTGTCCTCTATAGCGTCACCAAACACTCATTGTCACAGTGTAATCTCAGTTTCTGTCCTCTATAGCGTCACCAAACACTCATTGTCACAGTGTAATCTCAGTTTCTGTCCTCTATAGCGTCACCAAACACTCATTGTCACAGTGTAATCTCAGTTTCTGTCCTCTATAGCGTCACCAAACACTCATTGTCACAGTGTAATCTCAGTTTCTGTCCTCTATAGCGTCACCAAACACTCATTGTCACAGTGTAATCTCAGTTTCTGTCCCTATAGCGTCACCAAAACACTCATTGTCACAGTGTAATCTCAGTTTCTGTCCTCTATAAGCGTCACCAAACACTCATTGTCACAGTGTAATCTCAGTTTCTGTCCTCTATAGCGTCACCAAACACTCATTGTCACAGTGTAATCTCAGTTTCTGTCCTCTATAGCGTCACCAAACACTCATTGTCACAGTGTAATCTCAGTTTCTGTCCTCTATAGCGTCACCAAACACTCATTGTCACAGTGTAATCTCAGTTTCTGTCCTCTATAGCGTCACCAAACACTCATTGTCACAGTGTAATCTCAGTTTCTGTCCTCTATAGCGTCACCAAACACTTATTGTCACAGTGTAATCTCAGTTTCTGTCCTCTATAGCGTCACCAAACACTCATTGTCACAGTGTAATCTCAGTTTCTGTCCTCTATATCGTCACCAAACACTCATTGTCACAGTGTAATCTCAGTTTCTGTCCTCTATAGCGTCACCACTCATTGTCACAGTGTAATCTCAGTTTCTGTCCTCTATATCGTCACCAAACACTCATTGTCACAGTGTAATCTCAGTTTCTGTCCTCTATAGCGTCACCAAACACTCATTGTCACAGTGTAATCTCAGTTTCTGTCCTCTATAGCGTCACCAAACACTCATTGTCACAGTGTAATCTCAGTTTCTGTCCTCTATATCGTCACCAAACACTCATTGTCACAGTGTAATCTCAGTTTCTGTCCTCTATATCGTCACCAAACACTCATTGTCACAGTGTAATCTCAGTTTCTGTCCTCTATAGCGTCACCAAACACTCATTGTCACAGTGTAATCTCAGTTTCTGTCCTCTATATCGTCACCAAACACTCATTGTCACAGTGTAATCTCAGTTTCTGTCCTCTATAGCGTCACCAAACACTCATTGTCACAGTGTAATCTCAGTTTCTGTCCTCTATAGCGTCACCAAACACTCATTGTCACAGTGTAATCTCAGTTTCTGTCCTCTATAGCGTCACCAAACACTCATTGTCACAGTGTAATCTCAGTTTCTGTCCTCTATAGCGTCACCAAACACTCATTGTCACAGTGTAATCTCAGTTTCTGTCCTCTATAGCGTCACCAAACACTCATTGTCACAGTGTAATCTCAGTTTCTGTCCTCTATATCGTCACCAAACACTCATTGTCACAGTGTAATCTCAGTTTCTGTCCTCTATAGCGTCACCAAACACTCATTGTCACAGTGTAATCTCAGTTTCTGTCCTCTATATCGTCACCAAACACTCATTGTCACAGTGTAATCTCAGTTTCTGTCCTCTATAGCGTCACCAAACACTCATTGTCACAGTGTAATCTCAGTTTCTGTCCTCTATAGCGTCACCAAACACTCATTGTCACAGTGTAATCTCAGTTTCTGTCCTCTATAGCGTCACCAAACACTCATTGTCACAGTGTAATCTCAGTTTCTGTCCTCTATATCGTCACCAAACACTCATTGTCACAGTGTAATCTCAGTTTCTGTCCTCTATAGCGTCACCAAACACTCATTGTCACAGTGTAATCTCAGTTTCTGTCCTCTATAGCGTCACCAAACACTCATTGTCACAGTGTAATCTCAGTTTCTGTCCTCTATAGCGTCACCAAACACTCATTGTCACAGTGTAATCTCAGTTTCTGTCCTCTATAGCGTCACCAAACACTCATTGTCACAGTGTAATCTCAGTTTCTGTCCTCTATAGCGTCACCAAACACTCATTGTCACAGTGTAATCTCAGTTTCTGTCCTCTATAGCGTCACCAAACACTCATTGTCACAGTGTAATCTCAGTTTCTGTCCTCTATATCATCACCAAACACTCATTGTCACAGTGTAATCTCAGTTTCTGTCCTCTATATCGTCACCAAACACTCATTGTCACAGTGTAATCTCAGTTTCTGTCCTCTATATCGTCACCAAACACTCATTGTCACAGTGTAATCTCAGTTTCTGTCCTCTATAGCGTCACCAAACACTCATTGTCACAGTGTAATCTCAGTTTCTGTCCTCTATAGCGTCACCAAACACTCATTGTCACAGTGTAATCTCAGTTTCTGTCCTCTATAGCGTCACCAGTACATAAAACTAAATATTTAATCTAGGATTAGAATTGTCGGCATCTGTTTTCTGTGAGTGCTCAGCCTCTGCATTATTCAACAACTTGCAGAAATGTAAAAATAGCCCTGGTAAGAAAATGTAATAATGGTCTGGTCACTAAGGGGTTAATGTTCATTCACAGTGGTTACCTTATAAATCACAATCTGCATAAAACACTGTGAATGAACAAGAAAGCTACAAAGTGTTTCGTTTTCATAATCATTGTCACAGTCTATAGGTTGTTTGTTACATTAAAGTTGATTTAAAAAAAAAAAAAAAAAAGCTTTGAGGGGAGGTCACATGTTTCCTGTCTAGAGTGGAGCTCCAGTCTGCAGCTAGACCCTTCTCTGTACAGCTGCAGCCGGGTGAGTGAGTCAGGCTGTATTGTGTGATTATTACAGACATCCCAACTCTCCCTGAAGTTCAGGGAGTCTCCCTGATTGTAATAGCGGCTCCCTGATGCCAGCAAATGGAATGCAGTCTCCCTGAAACTCCAAGTACCATGATCCAATGTGGCCCAAATATGGAAAAGTACTTCTTTAAGGAATGCCTTTAGTTCCTGGGATGTTATAGAACTCTCAAAGCATCAGTAACCAAAAAGCCCCCCCCCCCCCCCCCCGATTTAAATAAAATAAAACACAAATACTACCTTATTTACTGCATGTAATTAAACTTCGTATTCTAAAATATTTAAGAAATCAACAAGCGTGCAATAACTGGAAAATAGGTTTGTTGTATGTGGTTGTACAATAAAGCTACTTTTTAAATGTGACTTTAGTGGGAAGCTACTTTAATGATAAATCCCTATCTTATTTAGGGTTTCAAGGTGTCCAATATATAACTGGGGGGGGGGGGGCAGTAGAGGGTAAAGCCACCTCCCTGAAATTAGTTTTTGCAGGTTGGGATGTCTGTTATTATAAGTTTGTGTTTATTTCTGCACTGCTTAAAAATGATCAGTTTTTATAAATGTTGTCCTTTTAGTGCTTGTTTTTTACCTGCTTGTGCCAGGCAACAAAATAGTAACTGCTGTTTAAATGTTAGTGCTAGTGAAAGGGTTAATACACTCTCTCTGCGGCTCTCTGTCTTTGTAAAGGGGTTAATACATTCTGTGCTGCTCTCTGTGCTAGTGAAGGGTTAATACACACTGTGCTGCTCTCTGTGCTAGTGAAGGGTTAATACACACAGTGCAGCTCTCTGTGCTAGTGAAGGGTTAATACACACTGTGCTGCTCTCTGTGCTAGTGAAGGGTTAATACACACAGTGCTGCTCTCTGTGCTTGTGAAGGGTTAATACACACTGTGCTGCTCTCTGTGCTTGTGAAGGGTTAATACACAATGTGCTGCTGTCTTTGCTAGTGAAGGGTTAATACACACTGTGCTGCTCTCTGTGCTTGTGAAGGGTTAATACACAATGTGCAGCTCTCTGTGCCAGTGAAGGGTTAATACACACTGTGCTGCCCTCTGTGCTAGTGGAGGGTTAATACACACTGTGCTGATCTCTGTGCTAGTGGAGGGTTAATACACACTGTGCAGCTGTATGTGCTAGTGAAGGGTTAATATGCACTGTGTTGTTCTCTTTGCAGATGAAGGGTTAATACACACTGTGCTGCTCTCTGTGCTAGTGAAGGGTTAATACACACTGTACTGCTCTCTGTGCTAGTGAAGGGTTAATACACACTGTGCTGCTCTCTGTGCTAGTGAAGGGTTAATACACACTGTGCTGCCCTCTGTGCTAGTGAAGGGTAAATACACACTGTGCTGCTCTCTGTGCCAGTGAAGGGTTAATACACACTGTGCTTCCCTCTGTGCCAGTGAAGGGTTAATACACACTGTGCTGCCCTCTGTGCTAGTGAAGGGTTAATATACACTGTGTTGATCTCTGTGCTAGTGGAGGGTTAATACACACTGTGCAGCTGTATGTGCTAGTGAAGGGTTAATACGCACTGTGTTGCTCTCTTTGCAGATGAAGGGTTAATACACCCTATGATGCTCTCTGTGCTAGTGAAGGGTTAATACGTACTGTGCTGCTCTCTGTGCTAGTGAATGGTTAATACACCCTGTGATGCTCTCTGTGCTAGTGAAGGGTTACTACACACTATGATGCCCTCTGTGCTAGTGAAGAGTTAATACACACTATGCAGCTCTCTGTGCTAGTGAAGGGTTAATACACACTGTACTGCTCTCTGTGCCAGTGAAGAGTTAACACACACTCTCCTGCTCTTTCTGCTAGTGAAGGGTTAATACAACCTGTTCTGTTCTCAGTGCTAGTGAAGGGTTAATACACACTGAGCTGCTCTCTGTGCTAGTGAAGGGTTAATACAGTCTGTGCTGCTCTCTGTGCTAGTGAAGGGTTAATACACATTGTGCTGCTCTCTGTGCTAGTGAAGGGTTAATACACACTGTGCAGCTTTTTTTTTTTTTTTTTTTAAATATTTATTTGTAACCAACACATTTATGAAATGAGAAAAAAAAAGAAACAGAAACATAACCAAGCAAGAGACGACAATACATAAATTAAAGCCGCTCTTTTACAAGATTACAAAGTTGCTTTTAGTCATTTAAATAATAATATGTAAATTCACACTTGATTCCTGAATTTCTATAATTCTCATAGTTACTTATACCCAAACAATGTGTTGGTGATTTTGCCATATTAACTTCCCAAGAAGATGGGGGGAAAAGAAAAAGGAAAGAGAAAAAAAAAAAAAGTTAATAAATTTCCCTCAAGTTGCTTCCACCCACCACTCAAACTACAAGCAGACTTCCGTTTAAATAGTGTTAATCCAGGTGTAGTTCCGGAAATTCATTATTCATTAGGGCAAATTCTAAAGTTTCTGTCCCTCGAAAAGGCGAGATTAGTAACAATTGAATTTCTTTAGGAAGGCTGTTAATTACATTCTTCCATTTAATTGTTTGATTTGTGCCTCAGAGTTTATCGAAGTATCCATTTGTTCCATTATAAGTTGGTTTTTAAGTTTTTGAATAAATTCTGACAGCTTAGGGGCTTTAAACGATTTCCAATATTTAAGAATCAATAGCCTAGCTGCCATTATTACCGTATTTAAATGTAGTGTGTTTTTTTATTTAATCCTTCTTTATGTAAGTCTATAAAGAAAAAGATATGGTCTTCTTTTAATTGAAACTAGGTATTATTAACTTTATTCGTCCAAAGATTAATCTTATTCCAGAATTTCCTAACCTTTGGGCATCCCCAAAAATAGTGTTTTATGTCTGCTTTAAATTGTCTACATTTAGGACAGGAAGAGCCTAGGTTATCCCATGATGCTTTCATCCACGGTGTGATATAAGTGTGATTGATAATTTTTGTGTGTGATTCTCTCCAGGCAGTAGCGAGTGTTGATGCATCTGCTCGCCTATAGCTTTTATATATAGTATCAACCGAGACTTTCCACCAATCTGCTAATTTTTTAACATTATCCAAGCCTTTCTGATTCATGACTAATTTGTATAGTGTGGTTATATTATATTTCCCTGCCTTAAAGAGTATAAATGCAGGCTCTAATATTTCAAAAATTGTGACCTCCCGTATGTCCTGTAAAAGGACCTGTAGGAAATGCCGTATCTGAAAAAAGGGAAAAAATCTTTATTAGAAATTTCATATTCTTGAATTACATCTTGCATTGATCGGCAATCTCCAGTAACCGGGTCTCTTAACTGGTCTATATATCTTAAACCCTTTTTAGCCCATTTGTTGAAAATTTTTGAATTTAAGGCTGGTGTAAAATTTGGATTGCCTGCTATAGTCAGAAATTTAGAGTAGCGGTGAGAACTATTTAATTTTTTTGATAATTTATACCAGGCCTGAATTCCATTATAAATAACAGGCATCTTCTTAATTTTCGCTGGGCATTTATCAGGGTTACAGTGAAGCAGGGCCTTCAGAGAGTATGGCTGAACAAACTATTCTTCTGTTACTAAATCTGTATAGTAATCTGGTTCTGTTAGCCAGTCCAGCGCTATTTTAGAAATACACGTTAAATTATAGAATTCTATATCTGGCAATGCTAGTCCCCCGTCACGTCTGGATAAAACTAATTTATTATATGCAATAGCGTTTCTTTCCGCCCCCCCATATGAATTGTGTAATTAGCTGCTTGATTATTTTTATGTCTGCTTGTTTTATTATAATTTGAAGATTTTGCATCAAGTGTAAAATTTTGGGAAAAGTCACCATTTTAAACAAGTTAATTTTGCCAGATAGCGTAAGATGAAATTTAGCCCAATTTCCTAGGTCACGTTTAATTTTAATGAGAATTGGCTTATAATTTAGGTCGTACCATTCCTTACTATCCAGAGACATTGTTATCCCCAGGTATACAAAAGTGGAATTTGCTTCCTTAAAATAATATGACTGCGCCGAGTCTTTATGTTTTTTAAGCCAAAAGATCTCTGATTTTAACATGTTGACTTTATACCCTGAGAAGCTGCTAAATTCTTGAAGAATCTGTGTTAATATTGGTATGTTACTAGCTGTATTGGCTGTCAAGACTAAAAGGTCATCGGCGTACAGTAATGTAGTGATTCTCCTCTTCCCCATTTTAATCCCCTCTATTTCTTTTCTTATGTATATTACTAAAGGTTCAAGCGCTAAATTAAAAAGATAGGGGGAGAGTGGACAACCCTGTCTCGAGCCTTTAAGAAGTGGGAAGTTGATAGTGTGGGAATTATTAATCAAGATAGAGGTGTTAGAGGATTTATAGATTAATTTGATGAAGCTTAAGAAGGTACCCTCGACTCCATACCTGGGAAGGGTGGAAAACAGATGATCCCAGGAAATGGAGTCGAAGGCCTTCTCGGCATCAATTGATATTATTGCAGCGTCAGATGATTTTAATGGACCGTTCTTCTCTAAGAAAAATGTATTTAAAATCAGTTGGAGTCTCCTCAAATTACGTGTTGCATTCCGACCTGACATAAAGCCAGCCTGGTCTTTATGAATGAGGGGACCTATTATTAGCTTAAGCCTTTCAGCAAGGATACTCGTTAGTATTTTATAATCACTATTTAAAAGAGATATCGGCCTATATGAGCTGATCAGTTCCGGGTCTTTATTTTTTTTTAATATTAAAACTATTTGAGAGGCTGAAAAATATCTAGAGGGGGGTTTTGCATCAGAATAATAACTATTAAACAGTAGTACTAATGTCTGTACTATATCCTCTAATAGGATTTTATAAAGTTCTATAGGGATCTGGTCGGGGCCTGCAGCTTTATTTATTGCTACTTTTTTTATTGCCTTAATTACCTCGTTTTGGGTAATAGGGGCGTTTACTGCCTCTTTTTGGTCTATATTTAATTTTGGGATTTGGATATTTTGCCAAAATTTATGTTTGGAAGCCAGATCTATTTTATCTTTCGCATACAACTCTTGAAAATATTCTGAAACACAATGAGTAATTTCATTAGGTTTAGTAATTCTGCCTGAAGGGGTATTAAGGGCCTCAATCATGACTTTCTTATTTTTAGCTTTAGTAAGGCCTGCCAGGAACTTCCCAGCTTTCCCCCCATGTCTATAATAAATTGACCTAGTTCTGAGGGTGTCTTGTGCAACCCTTTGCGATAAGAAGGTTTCTCTTTCCTTTTTACATTGTTGATAGATCTGCCAGAATTTTTGTGAAGGGTCACTAACATATGAATTATAGGCGTTTCGTAGTTGATTCGCTAAATGTATATCCTTCTTTGTCATTATCTTTTTTTTGTAAAGGGTTAATACACACTGTGCAGCTCTCCGTGCTAGTGAAGGGTTAATGCACACTGTGCTGCTCTCTGTGCTAGTGAAGGGTTAATACACACTGTGCTACTCTCTGTGCTAGTGGAGGGTTAATACACACTGTGCAGCTCTCTGTGCTAGTGAATGGTTAATACACACTAAGCAGCTCTCTGTGCTAGTGAATGGTTAATACACACTGTGCTGATCTCTGTGCTAGTGAATGGTTAATACACACTGTGCTACTCTCTGTGCTAGTGAAGGGTTAATACACACTGTGTAGCTCTCTGTGCTAGTGAAGGGTTAATACACACTGTGCTGATCTCTGTGCTAATGAATGGTTAATACACACTGTGCAGCTCTCTGTGTTTATAGCGTACCCTCTTCCGCTGTGATTATTAATAATGTATCTACTCAAAGTTTTGACCTATTTAGAGGGACTAGACAGGGCTGCCCACTCTCCCCCTTCCTTAGTGTTGAACCATTGGCTATTAGATTACGGCAAGAATTGGATGGGATCTCCCTGGCAGGGGTGAAGCTGGTCCTTTTACTTTATGCGGATGACCTCCTGGTATTTCTGTCTAACCTTGAGGTCTCCCTGCCCACCTTACAGAGTATTACTCAAGAGTTTGGAGAAATTTCTGGATTTAAGATCAATATGTCTAAATCAGAATTAATGTGGCTATGTAAGAAGCCCACACTGGATATTACCCATCCTTTTCAAGAAGTCTCCCAGATTACATATCTTGGTTTAAGATTATCTAGTAACTCGGAGGACTGGTATAGGTTAAATCATAGGATTGTGATAGAGGCCTGTAAGAAAAAGCTTGAGGAATGGGCCATGCTTCCAATATCCCTATCTGCTAGAGTGACCCTAATTAAATCAGTTATCTTTCCAAAACTTCTATACATTCTGCAGAATATCCCTTGGTTTTTGCACAAGAAAGATATCACTATATATAATAAGGCCTGTTCCAAGTTTTTGTGGAATGGCAAGAGACCGCGGATCGCCTCGCATAGGCTAATGAATTCTAAGGTATCAGCCGGCTTGGCGCTTCCCAACATTCAGACATATAACTTGGTCATCATAGCTAGATTTGCATTGGACTGGTTAACGGGGAAGGGACAAATTTCCTTGTTTACCTGGGAATCTAAGATTGTGGCCCCCTTCCAGTTGAAGGCTCTACTACACTGTCCATTTACTTCAATTCCATCTAATATATTCTACCTAGGTACTTTTAAGAATGTCATTGGGGCTTGGCAAAAATTATGCGTTGAAGCAGGTAACTCGCCATACGTTTCGCAATACCTACCTATAGCTGGTAACCCTGAGTTTGGTCCAGGTCTTTCTAATCAGATATTTAAGGAGTGGGAGTCTAAAGGCCTCCAAACAGTGGGGCAAATACGAGATATAGGGGGTCACCCATTACTATTTCAAGAAATTGCAACGAGATTTGATCTAGGTGCGCGCGAGTTCTACGCCTATCTCCAAGTTAGACACTTTCTTCAGGAACTTTGTAGGAAATATGGAAATAATTGGTCCATGGGCGACCTGCAGGCTTTGATCTCCGCTTACGCGGCAGGTATATACGCAGTTTCCCCTTTGTACCTACTTTTAAATCAGAAAGTTTCCAATCTACAAGTGAGTGAGATGGTAGTCAGGTGGAGTAGTCATTTTCCAGACATAAACGAGCAGACCATTGTGGGGAGCTTTAAAATAATCCAACAGAGCTGAGTCCCGACATCATGGAGGGAATCACAGATAAAGATTGGGTTGCAGAGGTACCTTACCCCTAAGGTTTTATCTAAATGGTACAAAACAAGAGTTACCTGCTCTAGATGTTCATCTACAGAGGCTGATATATTCCATTGTTTATGGAGCTGCCCCAAAGTAAGTCAATATTGGGGGAAAATTACATTTTGGATGATGAGGGTCCTGAAATTAGATCATAAAATAACTCCAATAGAGGTTTTCTTTCTGGTTAAATTTCAGGGTAGAGTTAAGAACTATAACCTAATAAATACCATTATATTAACAGCACGTAATCTAATTTTTAAAACATGGAAAGCATCCGTTGCACCTACAATGGCGCAATTTAAAAAGGCACTGAGAGGCGGAGCCTGGAGCTCAAGCAAGATGGAGGTGTAAAGGGAGAGCTCCGTGCAGCACTGCTATTCAAGCTTCAATAAAAGCATATTATACTGGCATCCTAGCTGTTCAGAGGGCTATGTAGGCAGAGAGAGCCCCTGGGAACATAACGCATAGTGGATTGGGAGCGGCGGGCTGACTCTGAGGAACTTTTGAGTAAGGGAGCTGAAGAAGTCCGCCCGCCATTTTGAGCACACGCACAGTGTGTTGAGGCCCCGTCTAGCTCCGGCAAACTTAGAAGGCAGACGGCGGGTATGATCCAAACTCGCAGCCGACTAGCAGTGATACCGCTGCGCTGACTAAGCACTTCAAACTATGCAGGCACCGCACACATCCGGAGCAGTTTGACGAGAGGCCATGTGAATCCTGCGGCCTGGAATGGATGCAGCGGCAGACTGACAGTTAAGTAAAAGGGCTAGAGGTGGGCTACCTAAGATTATCCAGGGTTCCGTTTCCCAGTTTTGCCTGTAAATTAACCCTAGAGGCTTCACCGGATAAAATGGCTAAGCCTGAAGTACTGTGTGTGAACTGTTAGCTGGCAATAAAAAAGGTTACACAGCAAGCTGATTATTCTTAAGCTCCCAAGGTGGTTCACTGTCCCTGAATCAGTGGAAATATGAATAACTCCACAAACATATAGCCTCATGCTCCAACTAAAGGACTATGTTAAACTTCTGATTGCTCACTAGAGACTCCCTGATAGTATCTGACACATGAAGGAATAATCTTTCACAGTAAGGGGCTTTTGCTACTATATAAGTTAACACTGCAACTAGAAGCCCTAAGCTTGAATTTCACAATCCACAGCCCTTATTGGTGAATGGCCTGATTGCACACAGTCAGTTTTTTTTTTTCTTGTTTTTTCCTGTTCCTGAATGCGTTAACCAGCAGGGAAATATAACAATCTAAGGTAGAGATTGACTTTTGTAATACTTGATCTACACAGCGCTTCTGCGCAAACGGCTGTTATTATGGCTGCCAGGAAACAAAATAAACCCCCACAGGGGCCTAAGACTCCATCGGCCAATTTGTTTTTTAAACCTCTGAAAGGGGATAAACAACAAGAATCCCAGCATACTGCTGAGGAGGATGATGTGGACTCTGATGCTGATTCTCAAATCATAGATGGAGACTCTATCCCAGCTACCAGAGCTGATCTAAAAGCATTGGTTTCTAAACAAGACATAAATATGAACTTTGAAAAGATGTGGGAAAAATTTGATACGCTGCAGAACACTATGACCAATAGTCTAACGGAAATAAAACACGATATCCAGGAACTGGGTACAAGAGTAGCCACCCTGGAGGAATCAGAGACTTCCACTGCGACAGACCTATCCGATCTACAACAACTAGTGGCTTCTCAACAAGTGGTGATTGATGAGGTCCAAGAAAAGTTAGAAGACCTAGAAAATAGGAGCCGCAGGTGCAATTTGCGCCTGAAGGGAGTCCCACAATCAGTCTCCGCTATGGAATTGCCTAACTATCTACAAATGTTTTTTCAAGCAATAACAGGAGAGGTGGAAGATGGGAAATTCCAACTTGAAAGGGCTCACAGAGCCTTAAGGGCCAAACCCAAAGAAGACGCTCCTCCTAGAGACATAATAGTTAGGATGTCTCGATTCCCGGATAAGGAAACTATACTTCTAGCAGCAAGGAAACACCCAACATTTAAATTTCAAGGTTCAATTGTACAGGTCTTTCAAGATTTATGTGTTAGAACACTTCAAAGAAGAGGTCAGCTTAGGCCCCTGACAACGCTTTTGAGGAAAAACCAAATCAAATATCGCTGGGGTTTCCCGTTTGGATTGCACATCTTACACGAGGGAAGAACAATAAGTCTTAAGGAGGTAACAGAGATTCCAGATGCTTGCGGCAGACTTCAACTAGAGACTCCAGATCTATCACAGCTCACAGCTACGGAGGTCAGCTCACAACAATGCTCAAAACCCTCCTTACAACAGAAACCACGTTGGACCAAAGTGGCGAAGAAAAAAACTAAATCATGATTCTCTTTCCCAGTCCATTCCTTTAATCTCAAGTGACTCTGGCTTAGAGGTGACTTTTTTCTTTTTCTGTGAAGTTGAAGGTGGTTGCCCACAGGGAGGTGACTACCTGAGAAGGGTTCCTTACCTCTTGGTCCAGAGGGATCATCATAGACTCTCAGGGCGGCCATGCCCAAAGTAACAAAACGTCCTGATGAAGGTTAACTATAGGGGTCTCACTCTATAAGACGCCAGTTGAAAGAATGTTGAAAATAAATTGTTTAGCAGTAGCACCACAGGGTGCTGTAAAACTTAAAAAAAAAAGTTTATTAGTTAAATGAAAATGTTTTGGTTGAATGATAGTCAGTTGTACTATTTTGATAATTATTGTTTTTGTATTTTTGTTTTTGTTTCTAATTGTTTATGCCTGTTTCCGCTTCTCTGTTTTAGCCTAATGATTTATACAACTGCTATGTCTAAGACTCAAAGAGATGGAACTGAGGGAGCTTCCGGGAGTGAGAGATTTCCTACAGGGTCTTGTAAGTAATGACTGAACACATTAGATTAGTTTCACATAACGTTAGAGGCCTTAATACAGATCATAAGAGAAGGACAGCTTTAACTCAATACTCAAGGATGAAGGCCAATATTATTTTTTTGCAGGAGACGCACTTTACTAAAGATATTATCCCAAAGTACTGGACAAGGCAGTTCACACAACACTTTCACGCCACAACAGACAAAAAAAGAGAGGGGTCTCAATTTTAATACATCAGTCCCTGAATTTGGTGGTTGAGGAGACAGTAGTTGATCCAGAGGGGAGATTTTTAATAGTCCGAGGGAGACAGAAAGACAAACAAATCACGCTCTGTAATGTCTATGCCCCTAACGTCAAACAGCTAACCTTCTTTAAAACCATTTCCCATCTGTTGACCCAATGGTCTCGATCACAAATTATTCTGGGGGGGGATTTTAACATCTCAATGTATATCCATCAAAGCAAGGTAGGGGTGTCCCAAACGCAGAAGCAAATAAGACATAACTCCACAGTTAAGCAGATAAAAGAGATTTGGGCATCATATAATATACTAGACTCGTGGGACACGCTTTACGGTAAAACAACTGACTACACCTATTACTCTCATGCACATAAGACATATTCAAAATTGGACTATATATATTTGAGCCAAATTCTAATCCCAGATTTATCCTCCTCTAGCATACATACATGTGCGTGGTCAGACCACTCTATAATTCAGATTGACATACAAGCGACTTTCCTAACGAGTGCTGCCCGTACTTGGAACTATGATCCATATGTACTTAAGGATCCAAACACTAAAGAGTCTGTATTGAAAGCTCTCGAGGAGTATTGGGAGTTGAACTTAGGCACAACTACGAACCCATCCTATTCATGGGCGGCGCATAAGCCATATATTAGGGGTTTATTGATTAAGGCGAAATCTGCCTTGACTAAGGAAACTAGGTCCTTGACAGACTCCTTGCAGAACCAGATAGACACCCTGACTAAAAGACACCAACGGACGTTGTCGCCAGACACTTTCTCCCAGTTGCAAAGCAAGAGATTGGAACTAGCTACTTTATTGAACAAGGCTTCCATTAGGGCAGCTCACAGACTTAAAGCTCAATACTTTTTATACTCCAATAAGCCCGATAGATATTTAGCCCATAAATTGAGGGAGCAGACAAAATCTTTGGCAATACCCACCATTCAGAAAATGGATGGGACATACACGTCAAACCCTCAAGATATAGCTGACAGCTTTGCCCAGTTTTACGCAAAACTCTATGATGGGGAGAAGGTAAATCACGACTCACAGACAGAAACACTAAGGACATCTTTCCTAGATACCGCTAAGCTCCAGTCCCTAGAAGATGAGGCCAGTAAGGAACTGAGTGCAGACATTTCCACGGGGGAGGTGTTAAACGCAATCAAAGGTCTCAAATTAGGGAAGGCAGCAGGACCAGACGGGTTCCCCGGTGAGTATTACCAGCTTTTTAAGTCACATTTAGTCCCTCACTTAGTAAAATTTTGCAACAATATACTACAGGGAATTGAGATTCCAAGAGAGATCCTGCAGGCTAAAATAGTGGTGATTCCAAAGGCAGGGAAAAACCCAAAAGTTTGTCAAAGCTACAGGCCCATCTCGCTAATAAATCAAGATATTAAAATCTTCGCTAAAATCCTGGCCAATAGATTACAAAAACACCTCCCGTCCCTAATCCATCCAGACCAGGTGGGGTTTATAGTGGGGAGAGAGGCCCCAGATAACACTAGACGCACAATATCCCTGGTGGATTATCTCACCAAGACAAGAACGCCTTCTCTGGTCCTATCTTTGGATGCAGAGAAGGCGTTCGACAGAATAGACTAGGACTTTTTGTTCAGTGTTCTAGAAAAGATGGGTTTCCAGGAGAGGTTTATTCAGGCAATTAAAAGTATATATTCGCATCCCACGGCAACAATCAGAGCAGCAGGCTTTCAATCAAGGTCTATTGATATCTTAAATGGGACCAGGCAGGGCTGCCCCTTGTCCCCGCTGTTATTTGCGCTCTGTATAGAGCCATTGGCAGCACAAATACGATTATCCCCGGATGTACACAGGGTGCAGATAGCGCAACAAGAATTTAAACTATCTTTGTTTGCCGACGATGTGCTCCTCACACTGACTAAGCCTCTGATATCTCTCCCTAATCTGTACCGTATCCTCCTAGACTATACTAACATTTCAGGTTATAAAATTAATTTAGACAAAAGTGAAGCTCTGGCGATTGCTCTCCCGGACCACACGAAAAAGTTAATAGAAACTAATTTTGAATTTACCTGGGCCAAGGAGGCAATTAGATATTTAGGGATAAACCTGTCAACTAATGTTAAAGCATTATACAATTTAAATTATGTCCCCCTGTTTAATACTATTAGGAAAGATTTGGGGAAATGGAAATTGGGGAACTTCTCCTGGTATGGGCGGTTGTCAGCTATAAAAATGAATATTCTCCCGAAGCTTCTATATCTGTTTAGAGCCTTGCCAGTAACGATTCCCAGTTCTGACTTGCAAAAAATGCAGGAGGACCTGATTCGTTTTGTAAGAGGTCATAAGAAGGCTAGGATAGCCTCTCAAACTCTTAAACTGCATAAAAATTTGGGAGGGGTGGGAGTCCCTAACATCATAGACTATTATCAGGCGGCTAGGCTAGGACAAACAACGCTAATCAGCAATAAAGTGGATAGGTTGGTCTGGGTGGAGGTGGAGACGGCAATCTCCTCTTATAGATCTCCAGAAGATATCCTATGGGAGCGAGATGGTAAATCCATTAAGGATTCCTCAGCTTCATCAATTACTAAAGAGATGATGTTTATGTGGACAGCATTGACTAATTCCCTACATCTTATCCCGTCATATTCCCTGATGAGACCAATCAAAACTCTTCTCCATATAGATTTCCGGGCCCAGATAGAAAAATGGGAGAATAAGGGTCTTTATAGAGTAGCAGATTTCTATCACAATGGTAAGTTAGCCACATATGACTATATAAAAGAACTAATTAGCCCTGTGAAATTACATTGGTTTTTATATCTCCAAGTAACCTCTGCAATTACAAAGTATATGCCACAATATCAAAAACACTCCCCGACTATATTGGAGCGCTTATGTGATACAAGTATTAGGGGTAAAAAAGTGATCTCTCAGATTTATCTAACCCTACAGAAAGCTAAAAATCCCTCTAAGACACTTATAGCAACTAAATGGGAAACGGATTTGAATAGGGAATATTCTAAGGGGGAATGGGAAGCGATTTTCGCTTCTTCTAAAGGTTTGATCTGTGCGGATTTCAAAGAAAACTGCATAAAGACATCATTCCGATTGTACCTTACCCCACTTATTACCGTCCATTATTCAACGGGGGGTAACAGAAACTGCTATAGGGGTTGCCCGGAAGTGGGCTCATACATACACATGTGGTGGGAATGCCCTTAGGTGCAAAGGTTATGGTCAAGACTGTCCAATTTGTTGAGCACCGTGTTGGGTGAACAAATTACTCTGCGGGCATCTCAGGCACTACTGAATGAACACATAACAAGATTTAATGCAGCTACTAATACATTTATTCGCATTTTATGCACAGCTACCAGAATCACCATCGCTAGGTATTGGAAAACGGACGTGCCTTCATGGGGGGAGGTGAGGGATAGGATCCAATTGATATATAATTTGTCGGAGACGGTGGCCTCCATGCAAGGCAACCAAGACCGGTTCTTAAAGATATGGTATTACTGGATCTTGAGCGGTAACTGAGGATGTTGCACAGGATTAGACTTCCAAAGACTAAGTGATTAGGTGACACTTAAGTTAGTGAGACTTTTGAAGACAAAATTCAGGCAAGACTATTTAAGACAGTAATTAGCAACTCATGATGAAGGGAAATCTCTCCTCTCGGAAACAGTGACAAGGTAATAACGAAACAGGCAAGTTGAATGTTAATGAATGTTTAATGGTGGTTAACTATGTTGAATGTTATTTTATTTAGTGTAGTTACTTTTTTTTTTCTTTTTTCTTAGTGGAGTAATATAGACTTATTGAAAAACACGAAGTGATGGGGGCTTGGATGTTGTCATCGTTGACCCTTACGCCATCCTTCCTTATGTACTTTTCTTTCTATATATATATTGCCAGATGTCTAAGGATTCAGAACTGTAAGGTGGTGATTAAAGATGTATACTAGGCTACGCTAGAATCCCTTGTTTTCGAGGTCACTCCAGACCAAAGCCTACATGGCCACTTCAGAGACAATGGGGTTGGAGGGTTGATTTACATATTGATGAACGATGCATTCAGTTTTTTTTTTCTTCTTTTGTCTTTCTTTCAATAAAACATTATTTCAACTAAAAATGCACTGAGTAGCCAACTTATAACAGAGCAGTTTAATGTACCATACCCACAAGAAAAATATGTAGCGGGATTCTTTAAAAAATGGGAGATTTTTTGTAAGATCTCTGCCTCTCTTACAGCAAAAAAAGCTTATTAAGCCATTTAGAAATCTGGAATTTGTCCAGACGAACATATTAGCAGGCCATTTTCCCGGAGAATGGGCGGAGATCAGTGACTGAGTATCTGTCGGAGGAGGAGGGGGGGGAGAGAGGGGGAGGAGAGATTTAGGTACCTTTTTTTTTGTCTTTTTTTTTTTTGTCTGGTTTTGTCTTGTCGTCCAATGGTTGCAGCTGTTTGTGGGGGGGGGGGGGGGGAGAAATAGAAGAAACAACAAAGATGTAGAAAATAGTTCACTGATAAGAGTTATGCGTTCACTATATGCACTTTTTACATGCATGTATATGCCCGACTTAAAGGTTTTGGAACGACTTGAATTGATGTACGGACCTCTTAACTATTTATCCACTTATTTATCTATTTGAATATTTGCATACATTGTCGTTAATTAATTATGTTTGTATTTTCTTCCTTTTTGCTTTTCTGATTTATTGTGACACTTATTGGTTAAACTGGATAATTATTGTTATTGTAGTAAATTCCTATGTCTTTGTTATAAATAAATAATAAAAAAAAAAATACACACTGTGCAGCTCTCCGTGCTAGTGAAGGGTTAATACACACTGTGCTGCTCTCTGTGCTAGTGAAGGGTTAATACACACTGTGCTGCTCTCTGTGCTAGTGAAGGGTTAATACACACTGTGCTGCTCTCTGTGCTAGTGAAGGGTTAATACACACTGTGCTGCTCTCTGTGCTAGTGAAGGGTTAATACACACTGTGCTGCTCTCTGTGCTAGTGAAGGGTTAATACACACTGTGCTGCTCTCTGTGCTAGTGAAGGGTTAATACACACTGTGCTGCTCTCTGTGCTAGTGAAGGGTTAATACACACTGTGCTGCTCTCTGTGCTAGTGAAGGGTTAATACACACTTTGCTGCTCTCTGTGCTAGTGAAGAGGTTAATACACACTGTGCTGATCTCTGTGCTAGTGAAGGGTTAATACACACTGTGCTGCTCTCTGTGCTAGTGAAGGGTTAATACACACTGTGCTACTCTCTGTGCTTGTGGAGGGTTAATACACACTGTGCTACTCTCTGTGCTAGTGGAGGGTTAATACACACTGTGCAGCTCTCTGTGCTAGTGAATGGTTAATACACACTAAGCAGCTCTCTGTGCTAGTGAATGGTTAATACACACTGTGCTGATCTCTGTGCTAGTGAATGGTTAATACACACTGTGCTGCTCTCTGTGCTAGTGAATGATTAATACACACTGTGTAGCTCTCTGTGCTAGTGAAGGGTTAATACACACTGTGCTGATCTCTGTGCTAGTGAATGGTTAATACACAGTGTGCAGCTCTCTGTGCTAGTGAAGGGTTAATACACACTGTGCTACTCTCTGTGCTAGTGAAGGGTTAATACACACTGTGCTGCTCTCTGTGCTAGTGAAGGGTTAATACACACTACACCTCTCTTTGTACTTGGGCATGGTGTAGCTATAACCTTCCTGACACATTTTGATTCTAATTTGGTATCTCCAGATAGCTCTTCAAAAATATATCATAAAGTTCACGTACACTCATATTAACACTGTCAAAAAAACATTTTAAAAAATATATGTTACACAAAAGTTATAACAGCATGCGTTCTCGAGTGTTAGAAATATAAACCCGCCAAAGGGTATACAGTATATATGTGTATGTGTATATCAGACCTAGGCGTGTGGCTGAAGTGTAGACCCCCATGGTACAGTGCAGCTGAGGAAGCTGTGTCTGAAAGAGAGAGTCAGGTTTCTGTGAGAGATAAAGAAGTCATGGATAGAAGTGAGCTTGTTGCAAACAGAGCGAGAGTTCCAGAGTGCACAAGTGAAGGGGTAGTGACTTTAGATGCAAGAGGAATGAGATTTAAGGGACATTATACACTCACTTTTTCTTTGTATAAATGTTTTGTAGATGATCTATTTATATAGCACATACAGTTTTTTTTTATTTATAGTTTTGCTTATTTTTAAATAACATTGCTCTGATTTTCAGACCCCTAACCAAGCCCCAAAGTTTTACGAGAATACCGTCAGCTACCTAATTCAGCTTGCTCCTGTTTGTGTAAAGGGTCTTTTCATATGCAAAAGAAGGGGGAGGGGGTGTCTTAATTCCTATTTTCCAGTGGGCTTTCCAGTTACCTTTTTAACAGAGCTAAACTGAGAGCTTCTAAGTAAGTTTTTAAACAGTTTTATAATGGATTTTTATATCAGTATCTGTGCATCTTATTCTTTATAGTAGTGTCTATTACATGCAGTTATATGAAAATGAGTGTATACTGTCCCTTTAAGGTTACCAGAATTTTGTTTTTGAAATCTATTGAAAGGCACACATGGGGGTGCAAGGCTAGGAAGTTGTGGGGGCCAGGATTGGGGGAGATGTCACCAGCAGCTAGAATAAGCAAAAGGGAGAGTGACATGAGATGAGATGCTGATTTGCAGTAATGTTTTTGGGATGAGGTGCAAGGGGGAGAGTATTTAGGAATGTGTAAAGTTTGTGAATACAAAAGTAAGGTGAGGTTAAAGGGATATTCCAGACAAAATTGTAAACCACATGGGTGCATTTCGATATTGAACAGAAGCAATTTTGTAATATACATGCATTACATGCTTCTAATAAAAGCTATCACTGTTTCAAAAGTGTATTTAGGTATGCACCGTGCACCAGCATTTTAATCACAACACTTGCTCAGAGAGCCTAAGGTGCTTGTGCCATCTGGTAATGACTCAATTTGCTAATTGCTGACATCATACAAGCCCCAGTGATGATCTGAGCAGCTGCCTTATTTAAAATGTGGATGCAGTGACTATATCTAGCTATGCTTCACATGCACGTGCAGAGATAACACTAAAGCACTGATAACTTTTACTAGAAGGATTTTTGCTAATACATTTATATTGCAAATATGTTTCTATGCAAAGATGTAATTAATATATGTGCATTAAGATTGTGACTGGAATGTCCCTTTAAGAGAGATGGGATAATGAGCAGAGCAGGTGGTGAGGGGGAGGAGTAAATTAATAAAGTAGTTTGTTATAGAGACAAAAGGTAGCAAAAAGAAACATGAAGATATTGAGCATTTTTACAAAATAGGCAAATAGTGGATAAAACTCAGTATTAAACAGGACCTGCCTTATCCTTGTTCAAATATTGTATAATTATTTTACCCAATTCTTAGTGCCTCACTTATAGATGTTCACTTAATTCTTGTATAATTCTTAGTGCCTCACTTATAGATGTTCACTTAATTCTTGTATAATTCTTAGTGCCTCACTTATAGATGTTCACTTAATTCTTGTATAATTCTTTGTGCCTCACTTATAGGTGTTAACTTAATTCTTGTATAATTCTTAGTGCTTATAGATGTTCATTTAATTCTTGTATAATTCTTTGTGCCTCACTTATAGATGTTCACTTAATTCCTGTATAATTCTTTGTGCCTCACTTATAGATGTTCACTTAATTCTTGTATAATTCTTTGTGCCTCACTTACAGATGTTCACTTAATGCCTGTATAATTCTTTGTGCCTCACTTATAGATGTTCACTTAATTCTTGTATAATTCTTTGTGCCTCACTTATAGATGTTCACTTAATTCTTGTATAATTCTTTGTGCCTCACTTATAGATGTTCAGTTAATTCTTGTATAATTCTTTGTGCCTCACTTATAGATGTTCACTTAATTCTTGTATAATTCTTAGTGCCTCACTTATAGATGTTCACTTAATTCCTGTATAATTCTTAGTGCCTCACTTATAGATGTTCACTTAATTCTTGTATAATTCTTAGTGCCTCACTTATAGATGTTCACTTAATTCCTGTATAATTCTTTGTGCCTCACTTATAGATGTTCACTTAATTCTTGTATAATTCTTAGTGCCTCACTTATAGATGTTCACTTAATTCTTGTATAATTCTTAGTGCCTCACTTATAGATGTTCACTTAATTCTTGTATAATTCTCAGTGCCTCGCTTATAGATGTTCACTTAATTCTTGTATAATTCTTAGTGCCTCACTTATAGATGTTCACTTAATTCTTGTATAATTCTTAGTGCCTCACTTATAGATGTTCACTTAATTCCTGTATAATTCTTAGTGCCTCACTTATAGATGTTCACTTAATTCTTGTATAATTCTTAGTGCCTCACTTATAGATGTTCACTTAATTCTTGTATAATTCTTAGTGCCTCACTTATAGATGTTCACTTAGGGATTTGAACAGATGATGTTACAATAATGCTATCTGCAATGCTACCCATAGCAGTAACACATTTAAAGGCCAGAGCATTCAGCTGATTGCAATAAATTAATGACATGATCAAAGACAGTCAAAAGGCCAATTGGGAAAATTTGAAGCAGGGTGAGAGAAGTTAAAAAACAGACAATAGAATTTGGAGGAGGCTGGAATTATACCATTAGTGAACTTATACAATTAGAAATGATCTCAAGTATTTACAAGGTTTGAGCATAACATAGCTAAAGACAAGATATCAGCAAAGAAAATACATAACATTTCACAGACTACAGGCACATACCAAAAGAGAGACTTAGAAAGAGTACAGTTACCACAAAAACAGGTCATTTGGCAGGATGTGCGTATTTGTGTATATATATATTTACAAATATATATACACATATTAACACATATATATGTACACACAAATAAAGGTTTTAAATATGTTTTTTTCTGTAAATATGTCACATTCCAAAGTTCTGTACATATCAGAATATATTCTATGTATTTGTAAATAGATATTCCTATATACATCTTTGTCTTACTCATCTATATATATTGGTATAAATATATATGTGTTTAATAAACCATCAGATATATGTATAATATTTATGTATAAATAGAACATATTCCTTTATGTAAAGTACATTGGAATATAAAATATGCCTATAGTCTTGTCGGGTTGTCGCTAATGAGAATATGCTATGTTCTTTTCAAGATAGTCCGGTGTTTTTTTCTTCTGTTATGTGCGATCAGTCCACGGGTCATCATTACTTCTGGGATATAACTCCTCCCCAACAGGAAATGCAAGAGGATTCACCCAGCAGAGCTGATATAGCTCCTCCCCTCTACGTCAGTCCCAGTCATTCTCTTGCACCCAACGACTAGATAGGATGTGTGAGAGGACTATGGTGATTATACTTAGTTTTTATGACTTCAATCAAAAGTTTGTTATTTTACAATAGCACCGGAGCGTGTTATTACTTCTCTGGCAGAGTTTGAAGAAGAATCTACCAGAGTTTTTTTACTATGATTTTAACCGGAGTAGTTAAGATCATATTGCTGTTCTCGGCCATCTGAGGGAGGTAAAGGCTTCAGATCAGGGGACAGCGGGCAGATGAATCTGCATTGAGGTATGTAGCAGTTTTTATTTTCTGAATGGAATTGATGAAAAAATCCTGCTATACCGTTATAATGACATGTATGTATACACTTCAGTATTCTGGGAATGGTTTTTCACCGGAACTACTCTGTTAAAGGTCACTAATCCTTTTAATAAATATTGTCATGTTAAACGTTTTTGCTGGAATGTAGAATCGTTTACATTGCTGAGGTACTGAGTAAATAAATGTTTGGGCATTATTTTCCACTTGGCAGTTGTCTGCTTTAAATTGTGACAGTTTCGTTTCTCCTCACTGCTGTGTGTGAGAGGGAGGGGCCGTTTTTGGCGCTCTTTTGCTACGCATCAAAAAATTCCAGTCAGCTACTATTATATTTCCTGCATGATCCGGTTCACTGACAGATCTCAGGGGTCTTCAAACTTCTTTGAAGGGAGGTACATTCTCTCAGCAGAACTGTGAGAATTTTTATTGACTGTGAATAAAAACGTTACTCTATAATTTTTTATGTCAAATTTAGTTATTTACTAATGGGAACAAACCTTTGCTAAAAGTTGTGTTGTTTTAAACTTGATGCTATAACTGTTTCAGTTCATTATCTCAACTGTCATTTAATCGTTTAAGTACCTCTTTGAGGCACAGTACGTTTTTGTTAAAAAAGATTATAACCAGGTTGCAAGTTATTGCTAGTGTGTTAAACATGTCTGACTCAGAGAATGATATCTGTGTCATTTGTTCCAATGCCAAGGTGGAGCCCAATAGAAATTTATGTACTAACTGTATTGATGCTACTTTAAATAAAAGTCAATCTGTACAATGTGAACAAATTTCACCAAACTGCGAGGGGAGAGTTATGCCGACTAACTCGCCTCACGCGGCAGTACCTGCATCTCCCGCCCGGGAGGTGCGTGATATTATGGCGCCTAATACATCTGGGCGGCCATTACAGATAACATTACATGATATGGCTACTGTTATGACTGAAGTTTTGTCTAAATTACCAGAACTAAGAGGCAAGCGTGATCACTCTGGGGTGAGAACAGAGTGTGCTGACAATACTAGGGCCATGTCTGATACTGCGTCACAGCTTGCAGAGCATGAGGACGGAGAGCTTCATTCTGTGGGTGACGGTTCTGATCCAAACAGATTGGATTCAGATATTTCAAATTTTAAATTTAAATTGGAGAACCTCCGTGCATTACTAGGGGAGGTCTTAGCAGCTCTCAATGATTGTAACACCATTGCAATACCAGAGAAAATGTGTAGGTTGGATAAATACTTTGCGGTACCGGCGAGTACTGACGTTTTTCCTATACCTAAGAGATTAACTGAAATTGTTACTAAGGAGTGGGATAGACCCGGTGTGCCGTTCTCACCCCCTCCAATATTTAGAAAGATGTTTCCAATAGACGCCACTACTCGGGACTTATGGCAAACGGTCCCTAAGGTGGAGGGAGCAGTTTCTACTTTAGCTAAGCGTACCACTATCCCGGTGGAGGATAGCTGTGCTTTTTCAGATCCAATGGATAAAAAATTAGAGGGTTACCTTAAGAAAATGTTTGTTCAACAAGGTTTTATATTGCAACCCCTTGCATGTATCGCGCCGATTACGGCTGCGGCAGCATTTTGGATTGAGTCTCTGGAAGAGAACCTTAGTTCATCTACGCTAGACGACATTATGGACAGGCTTAGAGTCCTTAAACTAGCCAATTCATTCATTTCGGAGGCCGTAGTACATTTAACCAAACTTACGGCTAAGAATTCTGGATTCGCCATACAGGCACGTAGAGCACTGTGGCTAAAATCCTGGTCAGCTGATGTTACTTCCAAGTCTAAATTACTTAATATACCTTTCAAGGGGCAGTCTTTATTTGGGCCCGGGTTGAAAGAAATTATCGCTGACATTACAGGAGGTAAGGGCCACGCCCTACCTCAAGACAAAGCCAAAGCTAAGGCTAGACAGTCTAATTTTCGTCCCTTTCGGAATTTCAAACCTGGAGCAGCGTCAACCTCCACTGCACCAAAACAGGAAGAAGCTGTTGCTCGTTACAGGCAAGGCTGGAAACCTAACCAGTCCTGGAATAAGGGCAAACAGGCCAGGAAACCTGCTGCTGCCCCAAAGACAGCATGAACCGAGAGCCCCCGATCCGGGACCGGATCTAGTGGGGGGCAGACTTTCTCTCTTCGCTCAGGCCTGGGCAAGAGATGTTCAGGATCCCTGGGCGCTGGAGATCATATCTCAGGGATACCTTCTAGACTTCAAATTATCTCCCCCAAAAGGGAGATTTCATCTGTCAAGGTTGTCAACAAACCAGATAAAGAAAGAAGCGTTTCTACGCTGTGTACAAGATCTGTTATTAATGGGTGTGATCCATCCAGTTCCGCGGTCGGAACAAGGACAAGGGTTCTACTCAAACCTGTTTGTGGTTCCCAAAAAAGAGGGAACCTTCAGGCCAATCTTAGATTTAAAGATTCTAAACAAATTCCTAAGAGTTCCATCGTTCAAAATGGAAACTATTCGGACAATCTTACCTATGATCCAAAAGGGTCAGTACATGACCACAGTGGATTTAAAAGATGCTTACCTTCACATACCGATTCACAAAGATCATCAACGGTATCTACGGTTTGCCTTCCTAGACAGGCACTACCAGTTTGTAGCTCTTCCATTCGGATTGGCTACGGCCCCAAGAATCTTCACAAAGGTTCTGGGTGCCCTTCTGGCGGTACTAAGACCGCGAGGGATTTCGGTAGCTCCGTACCTAGACGACATTCTAATACAAGCTTCAAGCTTTCAAACTGCCAAGTCTCATACAGAGTTAGTTCTGGCATTTCTAAGGTCGCATGGATGGAAAGTGAACGAAAAGAAAAGTTCTCTTTTTCCTCTCACAAGAGTTCCATTCTTGGGGACTCTTATAGATTCTGTAGAAATGAAGATTTACCTGACAGAAGACAGGTTAACAAGGCTTCAGGATGCATGCCGTGTCCTTCATTCCATTCAACACCCGTCAGTAGCTCAATGCATGGAGGTGATCGGCTTAATGGTAGCGGCAATGGACATAGTACCTTTTGCACGCCTACACCTCAGACCGCTGCAATTGTGCATGCTAAGTCAGTGGAATGGGGATTACTCAGATTTGTCCCCTACCCTGAATCTGAATCAAGAGACCAGAAATTCTCTTCTATGGTGGCTTTATCGGCCACACCTGTCCAGGGGGATGCCATTCAGCAGGCCAAACTGGACAATCGTAACAACAGACGCCAGCCTGCTAGGTTGGGGCGCTGTCTGGAATTCTCTGAAGACTCAGGGATTATGGAATCAGGAGGAGAGTCTCCTTCCAATAAACATTCTGGAATTGAGGGCAGTTCTCAATGCCCTTCTAGCTTGGCCCCAATTAACAACTCAGGGGTTCATCAGGTTTCAGTCGGACAATATCACGACTGTAGCTTACATCAACCATCAGGGAGGGACAAGAAGCTCCCTAGCAATGATGGAAGTATCAAAGATAATTCGCTGGGCAGAGTCTCACTCTTGCCACCTGTCAGCAATCCACATCCCGGGAGTGGAGAACTGGGAGGCGGATTTCTTGAGTCGCCAGACTTTTCATCCGGGAGAGTGGGAACTTCATCCGGAGATTTTTGCCCAAATACTTCGACGTTGGGGCAAACCAGAGATAGATCTCATGGCGTCTCGCCAGAACGCCAAACTTCCTCACTACGGGTCCAGATCCAGGGATCCGGGAGCGGTTCTGATAGATGCTTTGACAGCACCTTGGAACTTCGGGATGGCTTATGTGTTTCCACCCTTCCCGCTGCTTCCTCGATTGATTGCGAAAATCAAACAAGAGAGAGCATCTGTGATTCTAATAGCGCCTGCATGGCCACGCAGGACTTGGTATGCAGATCTAGTGGACATGTCATCCTGTCCACCTTGGTCTCTACCTCTGAGACAGGACCTTCTGATACAGGGTCCATTCAAACATCAAAATCTAACTTCTCTGAAACTGACTGCTTGGAAATTGAACGCTTGATTTTATCAAAGCGTGGTTTTTCTGAGTCGGTTATTGATACCCTGATCCAGGCTAGGAAGCCTGTTACCAGAAAGATTTACCATAAAATATGGCGCAAATACCTATACTGGTGCGAATCCAAACGTTACTCCTGGAGTAAGGTTAGGATCCCTAGGATATTGTCTTTTCTACAAGAAGGTTTAGAAAAGGGTTTATCGGCTAGTTCATTAAAGGGACAGATTTCAGCTCTGTCCATCTTGTTACACAGGCGTCTGTCAGAAAATCCAGACGTCCAGGCCTTTTGTCAAGCTTTAGCTAGGATCAAGCCTGTGTTTAAAGCCGTTGCTCCGCCATGGAGTTTAAACTTAGTTCTTAACGTTTTACAAGGTGTTCCATTTGAACCCCTTCATTCCATTGATATAAAATTGTTATCTTGGAAAGTTCTGTTTTTAATGGCTATTTCCTCGGCTCGAAGAGTCTCTGAGTTATCAGCATTACATTGTGATTCTCCTTATCTGATTTTTCACTCAGATAAGGTAGTTCTGCGTACTAAACCTGGGTTCTTACCTAAGGTAGTTACTAACAGGAATATCAATCAAGAGATTGTTGTTCCATCCTTGTGTCCAAATCCTTCTTCAAAGAAGGAACGTCTTCTACACAATCTGGATGTAGTTCGTGCCCTCAAGTTCTACTTGCAGGCAACTAAAGATTTTCGCCAAACTTCTTCCCTGTTTGTCGTTTATTCTGGACAGAGGAGAGGTCAAAAAGCTTCTGCTACCTCTCTCTCTTTCTGGCTTCGTAACATAATACGTTTAGCCTATGAGACTGCTGGACAGCAGCCTCCTGAAAGAATTACAGCTCACTCCACTAGAGCTGTGGCTTCCACTTGGGCCTTTAAGAATGAGGCCTCTGTTGAACAGATTTGCAAGGCTGCAACTTGGTCTTCGCTTCATACTTTTTCCAAATTTTACAAATTTGACACTTTTGCTTCTTCGGAGGCTATTTTTGGGAGAAAGGTTCTTCAGGCAGTGGTTCCTTCTGTATAATGAGCCTGCCTATCCCTCCCGTCATCCGTGTACTTTTGCTTTGGTATTGGTATCCCAGAAGTAATGATGACCCGTGGACTGATCGCACATAACAGAAGAAAACATAATTTATGCTTACCTGATAAATTCCTTTCTTCTGTTGTGCGATCAGTCCACGGCCCGCCCTGTTTTTTAAGGCAGGTAAATATCTTTTAAATTATACTCCAGTCACCACTTCACCCTTGGTTACTCCTTTCTCGTTGATTCTTGGTCGAATGACTGGGACTGACGTAGAGGGGAGGAGCTATATCAGCTCTGCTGGGTGAATCCTCTTGCATTTCCTGTTGGGGAGGAGTTATATCCCAGAAGTAATGATGACCCGTGGACTGATCGCACAACAGAAGAAAGGAATTTATCAGGTAAGCATAAATTATGTTTTTCTCCATTGACTTCTATAGGGAATGCGAATATGTGATTGTGTCTGCGTGATACTGGGGTGTTAGGTTTGTTTTTCATAATTTTTTCATTGTTTTCTCCATTGACTTCTATAGGGGAATACATGAACGCGCACGTGATATTCTAACTTCAGATTTTCCACTCTAGTTGGGTTACTGCTAGAGAAAAAACAGTTTACTTTGTACTTGTAACACCAGTGCAATCTGACTAGCGCAGAAATAACAATTCTAGCAGTGTTTTTTACTATAGCTAAAATGCTAAATAGCTCTAACCCTTAACATTTTATATGAAACTTTAGTTTTAGATTTTAGATTTTAGGCTAATACAAAGTATGGATTTAGATTTTTTTTTAGAGCAATATGGTTTGTGTACAGGTATATATTATATGCATATGTATGGAAATAAATGTTACATATAAAATATAGCACAATGAAAACATACAAAATCTCACAGTTAGTTCCAGGGTACAGCAATTTATATGTGTAGAATAATATATAGTCAGAAAAAATATAATTCATGCTAAAAAGATTAAAAAAGGAAGATTAGATAAACAGTTAGTGAACAAATAATAAGAATCAAAATATTAATATTGACATACTCAGCATTGTATCTCATATGTATCTAATAACAGGTTAATATTATACATCTGTTTGCAACTAAGTTCTGTTAGAATAACAATGTCCATCAATAAAAAACATAATATAATGCTGTATCCTGAGATATTTAGGACAGAACAGAAACATCTCTCACATTTAAATAAACAGTTTGTTACCTCCTTACTTATCCATATGATAATCACACCCTGAGGGGGAGGCAGGGACTCTATATTTATATGACACCAGAGGGGACAATAGACATCTATATGAGAACAAAAGTCCAGCTGTGACCCTCTCATTGTCTCCCAACTGACAAGTTGTACTCATGTGAGTCACACAGAGAAAGGTGACACTCCCACATTAGTATAAATATCTGTGTAACACTCAGTGATATCACAGTAGGAACCAGAGAGACTTCATACTTACAGAGCTTCTGCTAAACGGTAATATGCAAAACCTGACATAAATCTTTATTAGCAGCCTCACACTGTTGTGTTTTATATAATGATGAGAAAATATTGTTCTGTATTTTGTTATGATAAAGATAAAATATTTCACTTCCTACAAGAAACTGAATTTATATAAAATACCACTGCATTTATTTAATTTGTCTTCTAATTTTTTTCATGCTGTGTTAATTAATTAAATGTTTAGTTCTTTCATTTAAATAGGCTAATTTAATACATAATGATTTATAACATTCTGTAAAATTAATTAGTAGCAGAACCAAACCATATTTTCAAGCTTGATGAGGTCTGTCCAATAATACATTTGTGGGGGTTGTTCCTGTTATCAAATGAGCAACAAATTCTTAAGTATTAGCCAACCAGAATCCTGTATTTCCCTAAAGGTTTATAATTACCTGTAGAGCCGAGATTAACAATTTGTCATTTAATCTCTTGATGACGTCGCTGGTCTTTCTATGGTGGTGTTTTTTAATAGTGCGGTCTCGCTGCCAGCTGTGAAACTGCGCTATTTTAGCAAGAGTGTAAGAGGGTCTAATAGTGCAGCAAGACTCGCTCTATTACAGACAGACAATCACGTAACCGGGCACGTCACAGTCGTTAAGGGTTTAAAATGAGTCTGAAGCTGCTATTTGCTCCAGTAATAAATATCACTCAGCTTATGGCCCTGTTGTATCAGTCTCATCACATATACTGATCTAATGATAAATATCTTGTGATCTGCATATTATTTTATTTCTAATGAGGTTATTTTATAATACATTTCTTATTTCTATTAGCTGCACCTGTTTATCATCAGAACGTTTATCCCACTGATCTGTGACTGATTCTTGTTGTTAGTAAAGACCTTAGTAAGTGTATTCTGCACCTGCTGCTGTTTATGTCACATGATCACAGACTTAAAGGGACACTGAACCCAAATTTTTTCTTTCATGATTCAGATAGAGAATGCAAATTTAAGGAACTTTCTAATTTACTCCTATTATCAATTTTTCTTCGTTCTCTTGCTTTCTTTATTTTAAAAAGAAGGCATCTAAGCTATTTTTTGGTTCAGGACCATGGAAAGCACTTGTTTATTGGTGGGTGAATTTATCCACCAATCAGCAAGAACAACACAGTGTTTCTTTCATGTAATTAGCAAGAGTCCATGAGCTAGTGACGTATGGGATATACATTCCTACCAGGAGGGGCAAAGTTTCCCAAACCTCAAAATGCCTATAAATACACCCCTCACCACACCCACAATTCAGTTTTACAAACTTTGCCTCCGATGGAGGTGGTGAAGTAAGTTTGTGCTAGATTCTACGTTGATATGCGCTCCGCAGCAAGTTGGAGCCCGGTTTTCCTCTCAGCGTGCAGTGAATGTCAGAGGGATGTGAGGAGAGTATTGCCTATTTGAATGCAGTGATCTCCTTCTACGGGGTCTATTTCATAGGTTCTCTGTTATCGGTCGTAGAGATTCATCTCTTACCTCCCTTTTCAGATCGACGATATACTCTTATATATACCATTACCTCTGCTGATTCTCGTTTCAGTACTGGTTTGGCTTTCTACAAACATGTAGGTGAGTGTCCTGGGGTAAGTAAATCTTATTTTCTGTGACACTCTAAGCTATGGTTGGGCACTTTGTTTATAAAGTTCTAAATATATGTATTCAAACATTTATTTGCCTTGACTCAGAATGTTCAACTTTCCTTATTTTCAGACAGTCAGTTTCATATTTGGGATAATGCATTTGATTTAATCATTTTTTCTTACCTTCAAAAATTTGACTCTTCCCTGTGGGCTGTTAGGCTCGCGGGGGCTGAAAATGCTTCATTTTATTGCGTCATTCTTGGCGCTGACTTTTTTGGCGCAAAAAAAAAATTTGTTTCCGTTTCCGGCATCATACGTGTCGCCGGAAGTTGCGTCATTTTTTGACGTTATTTTGCGCCAAAAGTGTTGGCGTTCCGGATGTGGCGTCATTTTGGCGCCAAAAAGCATTTAGGCGCCAAATAATGTGGGCGTCTTATTGGCGCGAAAAAATATGGGCGTCGCTTTTGTCTCCACATTATTTTAGTCTCATTTTTCATTGCTTCTGGTTGCTAGACACTTGTTCTTTGGCATTTTTTCCCATTCCTGAAACTTGTTCTTTGGCATTTTTTCCCATTCCTGAAACTGTCATTTAAGGAATTTGATCAATTTTGCTTTATATATATGTTGTTTTTTCTCTTACATATTGCAAGATGTCTCACGTTGCATCTGAGTCAGAAGATACTACAGGAAAATCGCTGTCTAGTGCTGGATCTACCAAAGCTAAGTGTATCTGCTGTAAACTTTTGGTAGCTATTCCTCCAGCTGTTGTTTGTATTGATTGTCATGACAAACTTGTTAAAGCAGATAATATTTCCTTTAGTAAAGTACCATTGCCTGTTGTAGTTCCTTCAACATCTAAGGTGCAGAATGTTCCTGATAATATAAGAGATTTTGTTTCTGAATCCATAAAGAAGGCTATGTCTGTTATTTCTCCTTCTAGTAAACGTAAAAAATCTTTTAAAACTTCTCTCCCTACAGATGAATTTTTAAATGAACATCATCATTCTGATTCTGATGACTCTTCTGGTTCAGAGGATTCTGTCTCAGAGGTTGATGCTGATAAATCTTCATATTTATTTAAAATGGAATTTATTCATTCTTTACTTAAAGAAGTACTAATTGCTTTAGAAATAGAGGATTCTGGTCCTCTTGATACTAATTCTAAACGTTTGGATAAGGTATTTAAAGCTCCTGTGGTTATTCCAGAAGTTTTTCCTGTTCCTAATGCTATTTCTGCAGTAATTTCCAAAGAATGGGATAAATTGGGTAATTCATTTACTCCTTCTAAACGTTTTAAGCAATTATATCCTGTGCCGTCTGACAGATTAGAATTTTGGGACAAAATCCCTAAAGTTGATGGGGCTATTTCTACCCTTGCTAAACGTACTACTATTCCTACGTCAGATGGTACTTCGTTTAAGGATCCTTTAGATAGGAAAATTGAATCCTTTCTAAGAAAAGCTTATCTGTGTTCAGGTAATCTTCTTAGACCTGCTATATCTTTGGCTGATGTTGCTGCAGCTTCAACTTTTTGGTTGGAAACTTTAGCGCAACAAGTAACAGATCATGATTCTCATGATATTATTATTCTTCTACAGCATGCTAATAATTTTATCTGTGATGCCATTTTTGATATTATCAGAGTTGATGTCAGGTTTATGTCTCTAGCTATTTTAGCTAGAAGAGCTTTATGGCTTAAAACTTGGAATGCTGATATGGCTTCTAAATCAACTTTACTTTCCATTTCTTTCCAGGGTAACAAATTATTTGGTTCTCAGTTGGATTCCATTATTTCAACTGTTACTGGTGGAAAAGGAACTTTTTTACCACAGGATAAAAAATTCTAAAGGTAAAAGCAGGGCTAATAATCGTTTTCGTTCCTTTCGTTTCAACAAAGAACAAAAGCCTGATCCTTCATCCTCAGGAGCAGTTTCAGTTTGGAAACCATCTCCAGTCTGGAATAAATCCAAGCCAGCTAGAAAGGCAAAGCCTGCTTCTAAGTCCACATGAAGGTGCGGCCCTCATTCCAGCTCAGCTGGTAGGGGGCAGGTTACGTTTTTTCAATGAAATTTGGATCAATTCTGTTCACAATCTTTGGATTCAGAGCATTGTTTTAGAAGGGTACAGAATTGGTTTCAAGATGAGACCTCCTGCAAAGAGTTTTTTTCTTTCCCGTGTCCCAGTAAATCCAGTAAAAGCTCAAGCATTTCCGAAATGTGTTTCAGATCTAGAGTTGACTGGAGTAATTATGCCAGTTCCAGTTCCGGAACAGGGGATGGGGTTTTATTCAAATCTCTTCATTGTACCAAAGAAGGAGAATTCCTTCAGACCAGTTCTGGATCTAAAAATATTGAATCGTTATGTAAGAATACCAACGTTCAAGATGGTAACTGTAAGGACTATCTTGCCTTTTGTTCAGCAAGGGAATTATATGTCCACAATAGATTTACAGGATGCATATCTGCATATTCCGATTCATCCAGATCATTATCAGTTCCTGAGATTCTCTTTTCTGGACAAGCATTACCAGTTTGTGGCTCTGCCGTTTGGCCTAGCTACAGCTCCAAGAATTTTTACAAAGGTTCTCGGTGCCCTTCTGTCTGTAATCAGAGAACAGGGTATTGTGGTATTTCCTTATTTGGACGATATCTTGGTACTTGCTCAGTCTTTACATTTAGCAGAATCTCATACGAATCGACTTGTGTTGTTTCTTCAAGATCATGGTTGGAGGATCAATTTACCAAAAAGTTCATTGATTCCTCAGACAAGGGTAACCTTTCTGGGTTTCCAGATGGATTCAGTGTCCATGACTCTGTCTTTAACAGACAAGAGACGTCTAAAATTGATTGCAGCTTGTCGAAACCTTCAGTCACAATCATTCCCTTCGGTAGCCTTATGCATGGAAATTCTAGGTCTTATGACTGCTGCATCGGACGCGATCCCCTTTGCTCGTTTTCACATGCGACCTCTTCAGCTCTGTATGCTGAAGCAATGGTGCAAGGATTACACGAAGATATCTCAATTAATTTCTTTAAAACCGATTGTTCGACACTCTCTAACATGGTGGACAGATCACCATCGTTTAATTCAGGGGGCTTCTTTTGTGCTTCCGACCTGGACTGTAATTTCAACAGATGCAAGTCTCACAGGTTGGGGAGCTGTGTGGGGATCTCTGACGGCACAGGGAGTTTGGGAATCTCAGGAGGTGAGATTACCGATCAATATTTTGGAACTCCGTGCAATTTTCAGAGCTCTTCAGTTTTGGCCTCTTCTGAAGAGAGAATCGTTCATTTGTTTTCAGACAGACAATGTCACAACTGTGGCATACATCAATCATCAAGGAGGGACTCACAGTCCTCTGGCTATGAAAGAAGTATCTCGAATTTTGGTTTGGGCGGAATCCAGCTCCTGTCTAATTTCTGCGGTTCATATCCCAGGTATAGACAATTGGGAAGCGGATTATCTCAGTCGCCAAACGTTGCATCCGGGCGAATGGTCTCTTCACCCAGAGGTATTTCTTCAGATTGTTCAAATGTGGGAACTTACAGAAATAGATCTGATGGCGTCCCATCTAAACAAGAAACTTCCCAGGTATCTGTCCAGATCCCGGGATCCTCAGGCGGAGGCAGTGGATGCATTATCACTTCCTTGGAAGTATCATCCTGCCTATATCTTTCCGCCTCTAGTTCTTCTTCCAAGAGTAATCTCCAAGATTCTGAAGGAATGCTCGTTTGTTCTGGTAGCTCCGGCATGGCCTCACAGGTTTTGGTATGCGGATCTTGTCCGGATGGCCTCTTGCCAACCGTGGACTCTTCCGTTAAGACCAGACCTTCTGTCACAAGGTCCTTTTTTCCATCAGGATCTGAAATCCTTAAATTTAAAGGTATGGAGATTGAACGCTTGATTCTTGGTCAAAGAGGTTTCTCTGACTCTGTGATTAATACTATGTTACAGGCTCGTAAATCTGTATCTCGAGAGATATATTATAGAGTCTGGAAGACTTATATTTCTTGGTGTCTTTCTCATCATTTTTCTTGGCATTCTTTTAGAATACCGAGAATTTTACAGTTTCTTCAGGATGGTTTAGATAAGGGTTTGTCCGCAAGTTCTTTGAAAGGACAAATCTCTGCTCTTTCTGTTCTTTTTCACAGAAAGATTGCTATTCTTCCTGATATTCATTGTTTTGTACAAGCTTTGGTTCGTATAAAACCTGTTATTAAGTCAATTTCTCCTCCTTGGAGTTTGAATTTGGTTTTGGGAGCTCTTCAAGCTCCTCCATTTGAACCTATGCATTCATTGGACATTAAATTACTTTCTTGGAAAGTTTTGTTCCTTTTGGCCATCTCTTCTGCCAGAAGAGTTTCTGAATTATCTTTCTTGTGAGTCTCCTTTTCTGATTTTTCATCAGGATAAGGCGGTGTTGCGAACTTCTTTTGAATTTTTACCTAAAGTTGTGAATTCAAACAACATTAGTAGAGAAATTGTGGTTCCTTCATTATGTCCTAATCCTAAGAATTCTAAGGAGAAACCGTTGCATTCTTTGGATGTTGTTAGAGCTTTGAAATATTATGTTGAAGCTACGAAATCTTTCCGTAAGACTTCTAGTCTATTTGTTATCTTTTCCGGTTCTAGAAAAGGCCAGAAAGCTTCTGCCATTTCTTTGGCATCTTGGTTGAAATCTTTAATTCATCTTGCCTATGTTGAGTCGGGTAAAACTCCGCCTCAGAGAATTACAGCTCATTCTACTAGGTCAGTTTCTACTTCCTGGGCGTTTAGGAATGAAGCTTCGGTTGATCAGATTTGCAAAGCAGCAACTTGGTCCTCTTTGCATACTTTTACTAAATTCTACCATTTTGATGTATTTTCTTCTTCTGAAGCAGTTTTTGGTAGAAAAGTACTTCAGGCAGCGGTTTCAGTTTGAATCTTCTGCTTATGTTTTTTGTTAAACTTTATTTTTGGGTGTGGATTATTTTCAGCAGGAATTGGCTGTCTTTATTTTATCCCTCCCTCTCTAGTGACTCTTGTGTGGAAAGATCCACATCTTGGGTAGTCATTATCCCATACGTCACTAGCTCATGGACTCTTGCTAATTACATGAAAGAAAACATAATTTATGTAAGAACTTACCTGATAAATTCATTTCTTTCATATTAGCAAGAGTCCATGAGGCCCGCCCTTTTTTTGTGGTGGTTATGATTTTGTATAAAGCACAATTATTCCAATTCCTTATTTTATATGCTTTCGCACTTTTTTATCACCCCACTTCTTGGCTATTCGTTAAACTGAATTGTGGGTGTGGTGAGGGGTGTATTTATAGGCATTTTGAGGTTTGGGAAACTTTGCCCCTCCTGGTAGGAATGTATATCCCATACGTTACTAGCTCATGGACTCTTGCTAATATGAAAGAAATTAATTTATCAGGTAAGTTCTTACATAAATTATGTTGTTTACCAAAAATGGGCCGACATCTAAACTTACATTCTTGCATTTCAAATAAAGATACCAAGAGACTGAAGACAATTTGATAATAGGAGTAAATTAGAAAATTACTTAAAATTGCATGCTCTATCTGAATCGCGAAAGAAAACAAATTGGGTTCAGTGTCCCTTTAAAGGGACAGTGTCGGGGGGCGGAGTCAACTGCCGAGGTGAATGGCAGCACTTTTCAGAGGCTCTGCAAAAATAATTAAATAAAGCCAGATAATTTACTCTAATTTGGCATAAATATCAGTCATTTAGCTCACAAATTAGAGGGGATACAAGCAACAACCACCCTACCACCAATATAAATTATATAAGGATTATATTGGAGAAGCAAGAAGAGCAGCTGCGGTACAACGCATAACGCCAGTAAGACCAGCACAGCCAACTTTACCTACAACTACCCGCTCACTCTAACTTTGCTGCCGGAGCGACATCTGACACCGGGAGACCACTCTGTGCCCAGGAGGAGCGGGGCTCCACTCCGAGGCCGCCGCCGCGGCTCGGATCCTAACCAGAGGCGGTGCAGATCTGAAGAAACAGGCCCACGCAGAGCGGAACACAGGACAAGGTGTGTCATAATACCAAATGCCTGTCTCTTTAAAAGATATATCCCTAACTGAGTCCTGGCTATAAAGGAGCCTGCAACATTCAATACCTTGCTTGGTATTGAAGTTGCATGCTTCCCTGCACAGCCGCTCTCACTGAGGACTCTGACTTCCCTCTGTGCTACTGAACACACGCTGTTTGCGTGTCATCTATCCACTTCCGGTTTCACGGACCTTCACTTCCGGTTTACACAGAACAGGACGCTGCAGCTCTGTAAGCTGCTCTCCCCTCAAACTACTTCAGCGGTTTGCCTAAAAAACAATCACTGAACCACCATTGCTACTTTTTCTCCCTCCGGAGGTGAGTCATTGCTGGACATATCATCTTATATATTTTTGTCATAAAACCATTTTGTCACTTTTACATTTTTTCACAAAAACGTTACTTTTTCTTTTGTTTTCTGGACATTATCTCTTTTGTAATTTTTGCCTCATATTTATTGTTTGCTACAAACCCATATTTTTCCTTTTATCATATTTTTGCTATGCAGTCCTAAACCTTCAGAGTTAAAACTGTTATTTCATTCAATTACAACTTTTTAGTGAGAACCACAATCTAACTCACTTATTGGCCACAACAGTTTTAACTCTCATATTAAACTCCACTCACTCAGTTTATATGTGTGTATTTCCAGATAAAATACCCACTATAGATTATGTGAGACACAACCTTTATTTATATGGTCTGCTGTAATAACTGTTTTGCATATATTTGTTCTACAAAATCTAACTTAAAGTTAGTGCGTGTTACAGAATACCAAGCCTTAAAAACAGAATGCTGAACCCTGCTGACCTACAGGCTCATGTCATGGAACTCTCCCATAAAGTAGATCAGTTGACACAGGGTCTTAGAGAATTACACTCAGAGAATTTAACCCTAAAAGGGATTATAAAAGAAGGGTTTAACTCTCCTCCTGTTCCTCCTGAACCGCCTATCAGCCCCCCAGAACATTTCTCAGGAGATAGAAAAACTTTTAGACAGTTCTACAATGCCTGTAGAATGTTTATTACATTAAAACCAAAAACATTCCCTACTGAAAGAATTAAAATTCTGACAATAATATCCTATTTAAAAGGAGAACCCCGTGCTTGGGCAGACTCCCTGTATGAATCTAATGACCCCATACTTGAATCAGTTGATTAATTTTTTAGAGCAATATCTGATCTGTATGAAGACCCTCATAAACAACTGACAGCAGAAAATACATTACGTAGTCTAAAGCAGAATAAAAGATGTGGAAGACTACATATCTGAGTTCAAGATCTGGCAAAGAGACACGCAATGGAATCAAATCTCATTAATTAATCAATTTAGATTAGGTCTATCAGACCCCATAAAAGATGAATTAGTTAGAATTGATCTTCCAGATTCTTTAGAGGCATTAATGGCCCTTACTATTAAGATTGATAGGAGATTCAGAGAGAGGAGATTAGAAAAACAAACACATGACACTGTAACTAGATATCATCCTTCACGTCCTGTGACATATAGCCCAAGGGGTAATGCAGAGGCCATGGATATTGGGTTCATTAAAGGACCGCTAACCCCAGAGGAAAAGTCTCATCGCAAGGAACATGCTCTCTGCATGTATTGTGCCTCCAAGGACCATTCAGTCACGGACTGCCCATCTCTGAAGAGACAGAAATCTGGTGAGTCAGTTTGTGCTCTTCACAATTTTACACTTTCTACTCATAAACCAACTTACTTATTAGTTCCCATCTCGTTACAGTGGGAAAGACAGCGACTAAACCTTGAAGCCGTTGTGGACTCTGGCGCTTATGCCAATTACATTGATTCCTCTATAGTAAAAAATAAAAATATACCGTTTGTTGTGAAAGAAAATCCAGTTGCAGTACGTTTGATTGATGGTAATTGTTTATCCACAGGTCCCATCACACACCAAACGATTCCCATACTTGTTAACATTCACAATAACCACCAAGAGTACATCTCTTTTGATATCATCACCTCTCCAATGTTCCCGGTCATACTCGGGCTGCACTGGTTAAGACAACACCAGCCAATGATTCATTGGAAACAAAATACAATAGAATTTAACTCATCCTATTGCAAAAATATTTGTCTACTTTCTCACTCTATACTCCACCTAAACCAAGATGAAGGGTTAATACCACATCAGTATCATGACTTCTCATTAGTATTTGGTAAAGTAGAAGCAGAATCTCTACCACCCCATAGAGAGTATGATTGCCCCATAGAACTTATACCAGGGTCTGACATCCCATATGGGCACATCTTCCCTCTATCCCAAACTGAATTAGTAAGACTCAAAGAATACATAAATGAAAACCTTAGAAAAGGATTCATAAGACCTTCCACCTCTCCTGCAGGTGCAGGCATTTTCTTTGTGACTAACAAAGACAAAACCATCAGGCCGATTGTGGATTACCGTGAGCTCAATAAACGTACTGTGAAAGACCGTTATCCTCTGCCACTCATCCCTGAACTTATAGAAAGATTAAATGGGTCATCCATTTTCACTAAACTCGACCTCAGAGGTGCTTACAACCTCATTCGTATGCGTTCAGGTGATGAGTGGCTGACGGCGTTCCGTACGAGGTACGGACTCTTTGAGTACACGGTAATGCCATTTGGGCTATGTAATGCCCCTGCAACGTTTCAACGTTATATTAATGACATATTCAGAGATATATTGGACACCTTCCTGGTAATATATCTTGATGATATATTAATCTTTTCTAACAATCTGACAGAACACATAAAACACGTAAGAACAGTCTTGGCACGTTTACAAGCACATAAACTTTACGTGAAAGCTGAGAAATGTATATTTCATAGTAATGATATCACATTTCTGGGGTACCATATCTCATCAAAAGGGATTCAGATGGAAAATTCAAAGGTTCAAGCAATAATTGATTGGCCCATACCACGTAATAAAAAGAATGTCCAGAAATTTCTAGGGTTTTCGAATTTCTATCGAAAGTTTATTAAAGGGTTCTCTCACATTGCTAAACCCCTCACTAATCTTACTAAAGATCATATACCTTTTGTGTGGTCCCCCTCAGCTAATGATGCCTTTAATTATTTAAAACATGCGTTTACTACAGCTCCTATTCTTGCTTATCCTGACCCACTCTCTCAGTATACACTTGAAGTAGATGCATCTGAACATGCTATTGGGGCTGTACTTTCCCAAAAATCCAAAACCACCAATAAATTACATCCAATAGCATATTACTCCCGTGTCCTCACATCTTCTGAACTAAACTATCATGTAGGGGAAAAAGAACTTCTCGCCATGAAAAGTGCCCTAGTTAATTGGAGACATTTATTAGAGGGAACCGCTGAACCTATTATTATCTATACCGATCATAGAAACCTACAGTTTCTCAAAACCAATCGAACACTCACATCTAGACAGGTCAGATGGAGTTTATTCTTTTCAAGGTTCAACTACATTATCACCTATAGGACGGCTTCCCTGAACACAAAAGCAGACATCCTATCCAGGCTGCCTCCAAAACCCCATCAGGTTCCTCACACAGGTACTATTATTCCCCCTAACTTTATTTTAGGTGGTATCATAGATTTCACAGTTAAATTAAAAAGTGAACAAGACATCGATACAACAAAGGATACATATAATCTAACTCCTAAATCTGATGGGTTACTTTGTTATCAAGGTAAGACATATATCCCTCCAAACATGAGATCATTTATACTTGAACAGGTACATGATTCCAAATTCTCTGGACACCCAGGAGTTAACAAGACTCACAGATTGCTAAAGCGATTGTACTGGTGGCCCAGAATGATTTGTGATGTACAAAAACACATCTCTACCTGTAAGACATGTACCACATGTAAAAAAGATAGAAGACACCCCCCAGGTTATCTCCTTTCTCTTCCTATACCCAAAAGACCATGGAGTGAGATATCCATAGATTTTATAGTTGAACTTCCCAAATCCGGTGGTAACAAAACAATTATGGTAGTGGTTGATCTATTGACAAAAATGTCTCATTTTGTCCCTTTCCATAAACTGCCCACCAGTATGGAAACAGTGACGTTGTTGCTAAAAAATGTAATCAAATTACATGGAGTACCCTCTTCTATCACAACAGACAGAGGGACACAATTCACCTCGCGCCTTTGGAAACAGCTATGTAAAACCCTTGAGATTGATCAAAGGTTATCATCTGCTTTTCACCCCCAGACCAACGGGCAGACGGAGCGTACCAACCAGTGGTTGGAGGAATATATCCGTTGTTTCTCCACACAACAACAGGATAACTGGAATGAGTTGCTCCCTATCGCTGAATTTGCACATAACAACACATATCACACTTCAATCAAAGACACTCCTTTCCATGCCAATTACGGATTTCATCCGTCATTCTGATTACCCCTCGAAAGGGAAAGTGATAATAATAAATGATGATTTCACTAACTCCATCTCAGAATCCTTTACATTACTTTCAGAAAACATAAAAAAGTCTCAAGCACGTCATAAACATTATTATGACCTCCGACATAGAGCGTCCCCTATCTATAAACCTGGTGACTTGGTATGGCTATCCACGAGAAACCTTCGTCTCACTGTGCCTAGCCGCAAGTTCAACAAACTATTTATTGGACCTTTCCCTGTAACCAAGGTTATCAATGACAACGCTGTGACCTTGTTTCTGCCTTCACATTATCGTATCCACCCAACCTTTCATGTTTCGCTTCTCAAGCCATATCAGGCACTCAGAAATCATTCACCATCTTCTGTGGATGAACCCCCTCTAGCTCCTGAAGTGGAGTATGAGGTTGAAAACATCCTGGACTCTCGTAAAGTATCCGGTAGACTCCAGTATCTGATCCACTGGAAGGGCTATCCCCATGAGGAGGATTCCTGGGAGCCCTCAGTTAATCTCTCAGCCCCAAGACTAGTGTCTCTGTTTCACCGTCGACATCCATCTAGACCGAAACCATGAACCACGGAGTGGTTCCTTAAAGGGGGTACCCTGTCATAATACCAAATGCCTGTCTCTTTAAAAGATATATCCCTAACTGAGTCCTGGCTATAAAGGAGCCTGCAACATTCAATACCTTGCTTGGTATTGAAGTTGCATGCTTCCCTGCACAGCCGCTCTCACTGAGGACTCTGACTTCCCTCTGTGCTACTGAACACACGCTGTTTGCGTGTCATCTATCCACTTCCGGTTTCACGGACCTTCACTTCCGGTTTACACAGAACAGGACGCTGCAGCTCTGTAAGCTGCTCTCCCCTCAAACTACTTCAGCGGTTTGCCTAAAAAACAATCACTGAACCACCATTGCTACTTTTTCTCCCTCCGGAGGTGAGTCATTGCTGGACATATCATCTTATATATTTTTGTCATAAAACCATTTTGTCACTTTTACATTTTTTCACAAAAACGTTACTTTTTCTTTTGTTTTCTGGACATTATCTCTTTTGTAATTTTTGCCTCATATTTATTGTTTGCTACAAACCCATATTTTTCCTTTTATCATATTTTTGCTATGCAGTCCTAAACCTTCAGAGTTAAAACTGTTATTTCATTCAATTACAACTTTTTAGTGAGAACCACAATCTAACTCACTTATTGGCCACAACAGTTTTAACTCTCATATTAAACTCCACTCACTCAGTTTATATGTGTGTATTTCCAGATAAAATACCCACTATAGATTATGTGAGACACAACCTTTATTTATATGGTCTGCTGTAATAACTGTTTTGCATATATTTGTTCTACAAAATCTAACTTAAAGTTAGTGTGTGTTACAAGGTGAGAGCCTGGTACGGGTGATCTGAGGCTAAGCTACTTACCCGTAGACGACTGCCAAACTGTTCCGGAGCCTGAAGCCTGAAGCTGAACGGACAAGCTGCGATATTCGGAGCGGAGAGCAGTGGCGCGAACAGCCGCCATCTTGGATACAACCTGACAGGCCTAACACACTCTGTGGAGCTCCCGGGAACATCTGACTCGCCTCAATCAGTATCCAGTGGGGAGTGGAGACTGGGGAGAGGTGCAGCCATCCATACCGGAGGACCTTTGAGTAAGTCTATAAAGCATACACAACGTGGACAATTGTAATTCTGGGGGAAAAGTAATTCAGCCCACATTAAAAACATAAAACGAATAGAGGCATAGATTGGACTTGGGGCCCCAGAGTCAATACACATAAAGGCCACATTAACAACCGAAATATAGCAGCCACTATAATCATCTATACCTTGGCAAGGACTACTGCTGCAAAATTCAACACACTTTTGCAAACCTCTATAAAGGAGTCTATCTAAGAACCTTAGAGTAAAAGATCACTGCTAAAGGGGTCTAATGAATCTCTAATCTAAAATGTAAGCAACCCCTCAAATTATACTGGGAAAGAAGATGCTTTAGCGATATACAGAAGCACACTAGGGCCATTATCAATATGATATAGAAACATAATTTTGGCCTCTTGTTAACTGTAATTTTTTATCTACTGCCTGCCTGAATAGCCATATCAGTAGAAACACTAGGTTACCTCATAAATCATTGGTGTTTCCACAATATATTATCTATAAGTTAACTGAACATCCATCTCAGATATACCTCTTCATCTGCAAGATGTCCTCTAAAAGATCAGCTAAAGGGGAGAAACCAATAAAACCATCAGCCATGTCAACTTTTTTTAAAGCCTCCCAAGCAAGTAAACAACCCCCAGACACAGAGGGAGATGAAGAATCTGACACTGACTCTCACCAGTTGACACATGACAACAGTCCACTAACAAAAGCTGACCTCAAAAACCTAGTGTCCAAAAAGGACATTGCTGATAATTTTGAGAAATTATGGGAAAAAATTGATTCCATACACTCATCCGTGACTAGCAGCCTCTCTGAAATCAAATCTGACCTGTTTGAGATGGGTAACAGAATTGAGACATTAGAAGACCAAAAGGATGCCATGGTGGATCAGATGGATGAAATGGAGCAAACCATGGCTACACAACAACAATTACTAGAGGACTTCCAAGATAAAATTGAAGATTTGGAGAATAGGAGCAGGAGAAATAACATCCGCCTCAAAGGAGTCCCTGAAGAAATCACTTCCACGGAAACCCCTGCATACCTCACCCAGCTCTTCACTCAAATCACTAACTCCCCAGCGGACTATGTCTTTCATATTGAGAGAGCACATAGAGCGTTAAAACCTAAACCCAAACCAGACCTACCGCCGAGAGACATTATAATCAAATTAACGTTTTTTCCAGATAAAGATAAAATTCTACAAGCTGCAAGAAAGCACCCAACCTTCAAATATCAAGGAAATGTTATTCAATTCTACCAAGACCTTAGTGTGAGAACACTGCAACGGAGAGGGACCTTGCGTCCGCTTACCACTATTCTTAGAAAACATCAGATACAATATAGATGGGGATTTCCATTTGCCCTATACATACTAAAAGACTCTAAGACGATCACACTAAAAGATCCAGAGGACATTCCAGAGATCTGCAAGATTCTAGACCTAGAAACCCCTAATATCCCAACTTCCACAACAAGCCCAACAAAAAGCAAAGATCCAGGCAGGCAGCCAGAACTATCTAAATGGCAAAAGATCAGCCATAAGAAACAGAAAACCAAGGAAACAAGAGGCAAAACCTCCTAGAAGACCTAACCAAAGATCATAACTACAAAAATATATGTTAGATTCCCCCTACAAGGGGAAACTGCAAAGAAGAATGACTAGAAGAACTAAAGAATGATGAAAGCCTAACCCGCCTCAAGAATATATAGAGAAGAGACTTTACCTGCTCTATCCCTAGATGGGGACTTCACGACGGGACTCGATTTTTTTTGAAAGTTCTTTTAGAGTTCTGTTTACAAAGGCCGTATAATGTGGTGAAGATTGATCTTCCCCCAGTATGATAGACTTTTCTGTGTTTATTTTTCATGATACTTCATAAATTACTAACTAAAGGTCCTACTGTTGAGGACTATAAAATGTTGTTTATTCTGTATTCAATAATGTTTTCTCTTTTTGACTCCCCTCCCTCCCCCAGTGACGACACATCAGAGACCACTAAATGTAATCCTGATCTCCGGCAAGTAATTCAACTAAGTATCCAGCCCAGTGATCCTCAGGTAAAAAAATTCCTTTTACAACATACACACATAGACACAACACTATGAACCCTAAAATAAAAATATTATCCCACAATGTGAGGGGGTTAAACACTGACGTTAAAAGAAGAATTGCGATGACGCAATACACAGCCCTTCAAGCTAACATACTGTTCCTCCAGGAAACTCACTTACTTAAAGATAATATTCCCAAATATTGGGCAAAACACTTTAATACCCACTATCATTCCACGACAACATCTAAAAAAAGAGGCACATCCATCCTGATACACTCATCACTCAATTTTACTACAGAAACCATAATAACAGACACTGACGGAAGATACCTGATTGTCAAAGGTAGAATACAAGATTCAGAAATTACATTATGTAATGTATACGCACCAAATGAGAATCAACACAAATTTTTTCATCACATATCATACTCACACAATGGTCACATACTAAAATATTCTTAGCTGGAGATTTCAATGTCACTATGTCACATATTAATCCCACCAACATCAAATCACTGACCAACAAACAAGCTAGACACAATCATATTGTTAAATCAATTAAAGACAATCTACATCCCCACTCTTTGATAGAGACATGGCATACCCTGTATGGTCAGACAGACGATACAACGTTCTACTCAGCAGCACACAAAACCTATGTCAGACTTGATTATATATATGTGAGTCAGATTTTACAACCTCTTCTAGATAGTTCTCAGATACACACCTGTGTGTGGTCTGACCACTCCATAATCACTCTACAAATTAACGGCATAAGTGACCCAGGTAGAAGCAGAACTTGGACTTTTGACTCATCTTACATTAAAAAACCCCAAATACATGACAAAGTATTTCAACAATTAACTGAATACTGGCACATAAACACAGACACCTCAACTAACCCAGGGATTACTTGGGCAGCACATAAGGCGGTCATGAGGGGGATTCTAATTAAAGAAAAAGCAAAACAGGTTCGGAATTATAGACAACAAGTACAACAACTACACGTAGAGATTGAGGGATTAGAAAGGCGACACAAACATAATAAAAATAAAGCCAACCTAAAGCTACTTCAAACTAAAAGATCTGCCCTAGCTTCACTACTCCACGCACAAGCCACTAGAGCCATTCACAAAATCCAGGCACAATACTTTATTTTCGCGAACAAACCGGACAGATACATGGCACACAAAATCAGAGAGAGATGTAGGGCCTCCAGATTCCGCTAATAGAGACGCTAAATAACGCTACGACCTCACATCCGCAAGAAATTGTAGATACTTTTGCAATGTATTATGGAGAATTATATAACGGGAAAAAAGTTACACATAACAAAGAGACAGAAACACTCACCTCAAAATTCTTTTCCCAAACCCTATTACCGAATATAACCATTGAACAAAAGGAAACAATTAACGCACCCATCTCCACTATAGAAATACTAGGGGCCATCAAAGATCTTAAAACTGGAAAGGCGGCAGGACCAGATGGATTCCCAGCCGAATACTACAAACTATTTAAAAACTCACTAGTCCCACATCTGGTGAAATTCTGTAATTACATGATGGAAGGAGGAGAGATCCCTCCAGAATTATTAGCTGCTAAGATAGTGGTAATCCCCAAACAAGGAAGAGACCATAAAAAATGCCAGAACTACCGCCCAATATCTCTCATAAATCAGGATCTTAAAATATTTACAAAAGTAATAGCAAACCGCCTTAAACACATCATTCCCCACTTAGTTCATCCAGATCAGGTGGGATTTATCAAGGACAGGGAAGCCCCAGACAATATCCGAAAGGTTACTAACTTGATACAATTCTTAAGAGAGACACGGACGCCTTCTCTGCTCCTATCTTTGGATGCAGAGAAGGCGTTTGACAGAATAGACTGGAACTATATGTTTTCGGTACTACATCACATGGGTTTCGAGGGGGCATTTATAAAAGCTTTAAAAGTTATATACTCTTGCCCAGAAGCTCAGGTCTCGTCAACAGGATATAAGTCAAAACCCTTCCCTATTTGTAATGGCACTAGACAGGGATGTCCTTTATCCCCATTGCTTTTTGCACTCTGTATAGAACCACTAGCAATCACGATTCGCTCACAAACCGATATATCAGGGGTCAAGATAAACACATCAGAATACAAACTATCCCTCTTTGCTGACGATATTTTATTGACTTTGACGAACCCATCAATATCTTTACCCAATCTCTATCAATTAATAAAGAACTTCTCAATTATTTCGGGATTTAAAATCAATCCAGATAAATGTGAAGCCCTGCCCATTGCGATATCCCAGCAGACTCGGACATCATTAGAAACACAATATAATTTTAAATGGATGAGACACACACTAAAATACCTGGGAATACAGCTCCCAACTTGCTCCACACAACTATACAAAGTAAATTACACACCATTATTCAGACAAATAAAACGGGACTTGATAAAATGGAAGAGTTTTAATTTCTCATGGCTGGGGAGAATAGCGGCGGTGAAAATGAATGCTATGCCACGAATACTATACTTATTTAGAACCCTCCCTATAAAAATAAATAAAACGGATTTAGAAACAATGCAAAAAGAAATTTCAATATTTATCAGAGGAGATAAAACGAACAGGGTAGCAAAGGCCGTTTTAACCAGACATAAGTCGTTAGGGGGCATTGGAGCTCCAAACCTAATGGACTACTACAATGCAGCCAGACTAGCTCAGGACTCACTGCTCTTGAAAAGGTCGAAGGAAATTATATGGCCCACACTCGAAGCGAAAATAGGGGGTTGGGATGAGACAGATTCAATTATCTGGGACCCTGGGAAGGCACAAGGGGAGGGGAAGACACCCAAACCTTACACCACCAACCTCACTATAAAGACCTGGAAGACAGCGAGAATAAAATATAAACTCTTACAACAGTACTCCCTATCAATACCGCTTAGACACATAATGTCAGAGGAACTCTGGGCTCAGCTTAAAAAATGGGAAAATAAGGGCTTGTACAGAGTAGCAGACTACCTAACAGGACGAAACATAATGACATTCAATCAATTGCAGACAAAGATAGACCCACTGAAACTACACTGGTATATGTATCTACAGATACACTCAGCCTTACAAACATATCTAAAACACCCTAGAGAAGAGACCACCACACCAATAGAAATCTTCTGTAAAACGGAGAACCGTAACAAACATACTATATCTTTACTATATGTGTCTATACAGGCCAACCACAATACCTCCAAGACTATGATTATGCTGACATGGGAACAGGAACTACTTATTTGTAAAAACATAAAAGAATGGGAATCACTGTTCCAGAATGCTGAGAAGGGGTTGATTAGTGTAGATCTTAAGGAAAATGTTAACAAAACTATCTATCGGTGGTACTTGACCCCGACAAGAACGGCCCATATGTACCCACAGGGCAGCAGGTTATGTTATAGAGGCTGTGGAGAAATAGGGACATATTGACACATGTGGTGGGACTGTAGAGAAGTGCAAGGGATATGGAACAGACTATCTAACTTCCTGAGCCAGATCCTAGATGAGAAAATCAGTCTCACGATTCAACAAGCTCTATTACACGAACATATCGGGAAATATAATAAACACATAAATACATTCTGTAGGATCCTATGCACGATCACAAGGATATGCATTGCCAAATACTGGAAGACTGGAGTTCCAACTTGGACAGAGATATACAACAAAATTCATCATACATATACCATGTACGAGTTAGCGTCACACACACTAGATAACAAAGAAACAGTCCAATCAGTATGGTATTACTGGATAAGCAAAGGTTCCTCAACCCCATGAGATAGCTGGAGAAAAGAGATCTAAGTGGCCATAAAACTACAGACAAACTAAACTCATTGATATACATACAATATAGACTAAGGAAGGATGTGTCGTCATCCCCCCCCCCTACCCTTACCCCTGATGTCCCCCTTTCAACTTTTTAATTTTCAATTCCAAGTTCCCCATCCCTATGATTATTAAATAATGTACTTTAAGATATGGGATATCTCTGGGTACATGAGATCACCCTTAGTTAAAAAAGTTTCAGCAGGATGTATGTATGTAGAGTAATATAGTTACAAGAAGTAAGAAGAACCATCAATGTGGAGAATGCAGCTTAAAGATAATGGCAATATACAGTTTAAATGTTGACAATCTCCTGTTGAATCTACGATATCAATGCTCATGTATGGACAAAACTGTAAAGTGAAGATATTTAGGTAACCAGTGGGCAATGCATTGTTATTAATACCTATACAGACTAGCTATCTGAAACTTGTGTGACTCTGTAAGCATGTAACAATGTATATCCCAATCTAGAGGACAACAGAAGAAAAGACAATTAATGTTATATTTTTTTATTTATGTATTCTTGTTCTTCAAAAAAAAAAATATATAAAACAATAAAAATTATTTAAACATAAAGGGACAGTGTCCTGTAAATTTGGTTTCCAATTTACTTCTATTATGAAATTTGCTTCATTCTTCGGGTATCCTTTATTGAAGCAGCAGCAATGCACTACTGGGAGCTAGCTGAACATATCAGGTGAGCCAATGACAAGAGCATTGTATGTGCAGCCACTAATCAGCAGCGAGCGCACTATAGTGCATCGTAAGCTTTGTCACAAAGGTCTCCAGTGGAACAAATCAGATTTAATAATAGAAGTAAATAGAAAGTTTATTCAATTTAAATCTTGAAAGTTTAATTGTGACTTTTCTGTTCCTTGTAATGTGGTCTAATGACTTTTTATAACAGTGTATAAAAGAGTATAAAATGTATGGGAGATTTCACCTTTAGGTTTATTTTTATATAAAATAGCTGTTTCAGATTTATTTACGTTATCAAATTGTACACAATGTTTATAAAATACAGGTTATGTGGCACCAGCTGCTACTTAGCATGTGCAAGAGTTTATATTATATACAGATATGAGTCTGTTATTGGCTGATCACTGTCACATGATACAGGTTATGTGACACCAGCTGCTACTTAGCATGTGCAAGAGTTTATATTATATACAGATATGAGTCTGTTATTGGCTGATCACTGTCACATGATACAGGTTATGTGGCACCAGCTGCTACTTAGCATGTGCACGAGTTTATATTATATACAGATATGAGTCTGTTATTGGCTGATCACTGTCATGTGATACAGGTGCAGAACAAATTGTACACAATGTTTATAAAATACAGGTTATGTGGCACCAGCTGCTACTTAGCACGTGCAAGAGTTTATATTATATACAGATATGAGTCTGTTATTGGCTGATCACTGTCACATGATACAGGTTATGTGACACCAGCTGCTACTTAGCATGTGCAAGAGTTTATATTATATACAGATATGAGTCTGTTATTGGCTGATCACTGTCATGTGATACAGGTGCAGAACAAATTGTACACAATGTTTATAAAATACAGGTTATGTGGCACCAGCTGCTACTTAGCATGTGCACGAGTTTATATTATATACAGATATGAGTCTGTTATTGGCTGATCGCTGTCACATGATACAGGTGCAGAACAAATGGTACACAATGTTTATAAAATACAGGTTATTAGGCACCAGCTGCTACTTAGCATGTGCACGAGTTTATATTATATACAGATATGAGTCTGTTATTGGCTGATCGCTGTCACATGATACAGGTGCATAACAAATTGCACACAATGTTTATAAAATACAGGTTATTAGGCACCAGCTGCTACTGAGCATGTGCACAAGTTTATATTATATACAGATATGAGTCTGTTATTGGCTGATCACTGTCACATGATACAGGTTATGTGGCACCAGCTGCTACTTAGCATGTGCAAGAGTTTATATTATATACAGATATGAGTCTGTTATTGGCTGATCACTGTCACATGATACAGGTGCAGAACAAATTGCACACAATGTTTATAAAATACAGGTTATGTGGCACCAGCTGCTACTTAGCACGTGCAAGAGTTTATATTATATACAGATATGAGTCTGTTATTGGCTGATCACTGTCACATGATACAGGTGCAGAACAAATTGCACACAATGTTTATAAAATACAGGTTATGTGGCACCAGCTGCTACTTAGCATGTGCAAGAGTTTATATTATATACAGATATGAGTCTGTTATTGGCTGATCACTGTCACATGATAAGGTGCAGAACAAATTTTACACAATGTTTATAAAATACAGGTTATGTGGCACCAGCTGCTACTTAGCATGTGCACGAGTTTATATTATATACAGATATGAGTCTGTTATTGACTGATCACTGTCACATGATACAGGTGCAGAACAAAATGTACACAATGTTTATAAAATACAGGTTATTAGGCACCAGCTGCTACTTAGCACGTGCAAGAGTTTATATTATATACAGATATGAGTCTGTTATTGGCTGATCACTGTCACATGATACAGGTTATGTGGCACCAGCTGCTACTTAGCATGTGCACAAGTTTATATTATATACAGATATGAGTCTGTTATTGGCTGATCACTGTCACATGATACAGGTTATGTGGCACCAGCTGCTACTTAGCACGTGCAAGAGTTTATATTATATACAGATATGAGTCTGTTATTGGCTGATCGCTGTCACATGATACAGGTTATGTGGCACCAGCTGCTACTTAGCATGTGCAAGAGTTTATATTATATACAGATATGAGTCTGTTATTGGCTGATCACTGTCACATGATACAGGTGCAGAACAAATTGTACACAATGTTTATAAAATACATATAATCAACTCAGAAGAGATGTTCATGAACAAAGGTGAAAAAGAAAAACAGTGGAATCTTATGTGTCAAAGTGATAATGTATATAATTGGTTGGGTTGGTGTACAAATGGTATAGATGACTCCAAAAGATGGTAAAAAAATGAAGCTCACAGCGTGGCTTTAACTATGTGCTTAATTTTTCTCACTATGAAATTTCAACTATGTGCTTGATTAATACAAATAGTGCTTTTAAATAGCTAACTTGTAAGCAGAGGCCAGTGGACTGTGTGCTATGACAATTCAGTGTTCAAAGTGCATGTGTCAAAGAAAAAATCCAAATAAATAAAAAAGCAAAAGCAATAACAAATAGCGGTGGGTTAAATTAGTGAAGCAACTATCATATTCAATGCTATAAAAGCACTACTAAAAAGTAAAATCAAAATTCAAATAGACAATTGGTTGTGACAAAATAAACAATGTTGGTATTAAAAATCTTGAATTACAGCAAACAGATTTGTGTCTTTAAAAAGCTTGAATTTCAGCAAACAGATTTGTGTCTTTAAAAAGCTTGAATTACAGCAAACAGATTTGTGTCTTTAAAAAGCTTGAATTTCAGCAAACAGATTTGTGTCTTTAAAAAGCTTGAATTACAGCAAACAGATTTGTGTCTTTAAAAAGCTTGAATTTCAGCAAACAAGATTGTGCCTTTAAAAAGGGGGAAGTGTATAAACTTGAAGTGTCCCAAACGTAAATATAGTAAGCAATAATCCAAGGGAGGATATGAGATGTTATGTGAAGCTAGGTCTTAAAGATTCCAGCATCGAAGCTGTGTATCTGTGACAGCTTCTGGGTTCAGTGTAGGACGTGTAGGATTGCCATTCTAATTCACTTCCGTTGCATGTGGCACTCCAAATTTAGTTCCACTTAGACCTAGCCTCCCTTTGGGTGGCGCTTTGATATATTTCTGTTTACTTTCTAAATAGAAGCATCATAAAGGATCCTATTGTAAATAACACTTTCTAATCCCAGTTATAAAAGCCCCAGCTTGGAAGTGCTCTCCTGCTGTCCTTTGTACCTCTATATATGTGCACCTCAGTTTCTCTCATATCAATGTGATAGAATCCAAACACCACACAGGAATATACAGATCTGTCCTCATACTGACCAGTTTACACAACCATTCACCACCAAAGCACCCCCAGTGTTTATTAATATGCCAGTGTTAGGAGTTGTACGTTTGTTTTACATAGGGGAGGAAATAATTACATTTACAGAATAAAGAGTCTTTATATGAATAGAGTGTTAGAGAATTATATAAACAAGAACATCAGTCTCAAATGATTGACATCTGGGAGATATAGTTAATGTGCATATCATGCAGATAAACCTTTCTTATAGCAATAGATGCTTAGCATTGTACATGTTATATACCAGAGGAATTACCGAGGGGAAACTGATTTTATTTCTTGAGAAACAATGGGCTAGATTACAAGTGGAGCGCTAATTTATTGCACACACAAAAATGTACAAATGTGCCCATAAGTTATCAGCCATTACAAGCGGCTGATTTGTTCTACCACGAGTTCATGGTAGCAATTAGCGCTTATAAAATTAACAAGAGAAAAGATCTCTGGTTAATTTTCTAAGGCCTAGATTTGGAGTTCGGCGGTAGCCGTCAAAACCAGCGTTAGAGGCTCCTAACGCTGGTTTTGGCCGCCCGCTGGTATTTGGAGTCAGTGATTAAAGGGTCTAACGCTCACTTTTCAGCCGCGACTTTTCCATACCGCAGATCCCCCTACGCCATTTGCGTAGCCTATCTTTTCAATGGGATCTTTCTAACGCTGGTATTTAGAGTCGTTTCTGAAGTGAGCGTTAGAGCTCTAACGACAAGATTCCAGCCGCCTGAAAATAGCAGGAGTTAAGAGCTTTCTGGCTAACGCCGGTTCATAAAGCTCTTAACTACTGTACCCTAAAGTACACTAACACCCATAAACTACCTATGTACCCCTAAACCGAGGTCCCCCCACACCGCCGCCACTCGATTAAAATTTTTAACCCCTAATCTGCCGACCGCCACCTACGTTATACTTATGTACCCCTAATCTGCTGCCCCTAACCCCGCCGACCCCTGTATTACATTTATTAACCCCTAACCTGCCCCCCACAACGTCGCCGCCAGCTACTTAAAATAATTAACCCCTAATCTTCCGACCGCAAAGCGCCGCCACCTACGTTATCCCTATGTACCCCTAATCTGCTACCCCTAACACCGCCGACCCCTATATTATATTTATTAACCCCTAATCTGCCCCCCTCAACGTCGCCGACACCTGCCTACACTTATTAACCCCTAATCTGCCGAGCGGACCTGAGCGCTACTATAATAAAGTTATTAACCCCTAACCCGCCTCACTAACCCTATCATAAATAGTATTAACCCCTAATCTGCCCTCCCTAACATCGCCAACACCTAACTTCAATTATTAACCCCTAATCTGACGACCGGAGCTCACCGCTATTCTAATAAATTGATTAACCCCTAAAGCTAAGTCTAACCCTAATACTAACACCCCCCTAAGTTAAATATAATTTAAATCTAACGAAATAAATTAACTCTTATTAAATAACTTATTCCTATTTAAAGCTAAATACTTACCTGTAAAATAAATCCTAATATAGCTACAATATAAATTATAATTATATTATAGCTATTTTAGGATTAATATTTATTTTACAGGCAACTTTGTAATTATTTTAACCAGGTACAATAGCTATTAAATAGTTAAGAACTATTTAATAGTTACCTAGTTAAAATAATAACAAATTTACCTGTAAAATAAATCCTAACCTAAGATATAATTAAACCTAACACTACCCTATCAATAAATTAATTAAATAAACTACCTACAATTACCTACAATTAACCTAACACTACACTATCAATAAATTAATTAAACACAATTGCTACAAATAAATACAATTAAATAAACTAGCTAAAGTACAAAAAATAAAAAAGAACTAAGTTACAAAAAATAATAAAATATTTACAAACATAAGAAAAATATTACAACAATTTTAAACTAATTACACCTACTCTAAGCCCCCTAATAAAATAACAAAGCCCCCCAAAATAAAAAATTCCCTACCCTATTCTAAATTAAAAAAGTTACAAGCTCTTTTACCTTACCAGCCCTGAACAGGGCCCTTTGCGGGGCATGCCCCAAGGATTTCAGCTCTTTTGCCTGTAAAAAAAAACATACCATACCCCCCCCAACATTACAACCCACCACCCACATACCCCTAATCTAACCCAAACCCCCCTTAAATAAACCTAACACTAAGCCCCTGAAGATCTTCCTACCTTGTCTTCACCATACCAGGTTCACCGATCCGTCCTGGCTCCAACATCTTCATCCAACCCAAGCGGGGGTTGGCGATCCATCATCCGGTGCTGAAGAGGTCCAGAAGAGGCTCCAAAGTCTTCCTCCTATCCGGCAAGAAGAGGACATCCGGACCGGCAAACTTCTTCTCCAAGCGGCATCTTCAATCTTCTTCCATCCGGTGCGGAGCGGGTCCATCTTGAAGCAGGCGACGCGGATCCATCCTCTTCTTCCGTTGTCTCCCGATGAATGACGGTTCCTTTAAGGGACGTCATCCAAGATGGCGTCCCTTGAATTCCGATTGGCTGATAGGATTCTATCAGCCAATCGGAATTAAGGTAGGAATTTTCTGATTGGCTGATGGAATCAGCCAATCAGAATCAAGTTCAATCCGATTGGCTGATCCAATCAGCCAATCAGATTGAGCTCGCATTCTATTGGCTGATCGGAACAGCCAATAGAATGCAAGCTCAATCTGATTGGCTGATTGGATCAGCCAATCGGATTGAACTTGATTCTGATTGGCTGATTCCATCAGCCAATCAGAAAATTCCTACCTTAATTCCGATTGGCTGATAGAATCCTATCAGCCAATCGGAATTCGAGGGACGCCATCTTGGATGACGTCCCTTAAAGGAACCGTCATTCGTCGGGAGACAACGGAAGAAGAGGATGGATCCGCGTTGCCTGCTTCAAGATGGAACCGCTCCGCACCGGATGGAAGAAGATTGAAGATGCCGCTTGGAGAAGATGTTTGCCGGTCCGGATGTCCTCTTCTTGCCGGATAGGAGGAAGACTTTGGAGCCTCTTCTGGACCTCTTCAGCACCGGATGATGGATCGCCAACCCCTGCTTGGGTTGGATGAAGATGTTGGAGCCAGGACGGATCGGTGAACCTGGTATGGTGAAGACAAGGTAGGAAGATCTTCAGGGGCTTAGTGTTAGGTTTATTTAAGGGGGGTTTGGGTTAGATTAGGGGTATGTGGGTGGTGGGTTGTAATGTTGGGGGGGGGGTATGGTATGTTTTTTTTTACAGGCAAAAGAGCTGAAATCCTTGGGGCATGCCCCGCAAAGGGCCCTGTTCAGGGCTGGTAAGGTAAAAGAGCTTGTAACTTTTTTAATTTAGAATAGGGTAGGGAATTTTTTATTTTGGGGGGCTTTGTTATTTTATTAGGGGGCTTAGAGTAGGTGTAATTAGTTTAAAATTGTTGTAATATTTTTCTTATGTTTGTAAATATTTTATTATTTTTTGTAACTTAGTTCTTTTTTATTTTTTGTACTTTAGCTAGTTTATTTAATTGTATTTATTTGTAGCAATTGTGTTTAATTAATTTATTGATAGTGTAGTGTTAGGTTAATTGTAGGTAGTTTATTTAATTCATTTATTGATAGGGTAGTGTTAGGTTTAATTATATCTTAGGTTAGGATTTATTTTACAGGTACATTTGTTATTATTTTAACTAGGTAACTATTAAATAGTTCTTAACTATTTAATAGCTATTGTACCTGGTTAAAATAATTACAAAGTTGCCTGTAAAATAAATATTAATCCTAAAATAGCTATAATATAATTATAATTTATATTTTAGCTATATTAGGATTTATTTTACAGGTAAGTATTTAGCTTTAAATAGGAATAATTTATTTAATAAGAGTTAATTTATTTAGTTAGATGTAAATTATATTTAACTTAGGGGGGTGTTAGTATTAGGGTTAGACTTAGCTTTAGGGGTTAATACATTTATTATAGTAGCGGTGAGGTCCGCTCGGCAGATTAGGAGTTAATAAGTGTAGGCAGGTGTCGGCGACGTTGAGGGGGGCAGATTAGGGGTTAATAAATATAATATAGGGGTCGGCGATGTTAGGGCAGCAGATTAGGGGTACATAGGGATAACGTAGGTTGCGGCGGTTTACGGAGCGGCAGATTAGGGGTTAAAAAAAATATGCAGGGGTCAGCGATAGCGGGGGCGGCAGATTAGGGGTTAATAAGTGTAAGGTTAGGGGTGTTTAGACTCGGGGTACATGTTAGGGTGTTAGGTGCAGACGTAGGAAGTGTTTCCCCATAGGAAACAATGGGGCTGCGTTAGGAGCTGAACGCTGCTTTTTTGCAGGTGTTAGGTTTTTTTTCAGCTCAAACAGCCCCATTGTTTCCTATGGGAGAATCGTGCACGAGCACGTTTTTGAGGCCGGCCGCGTCCGTAAGCAACTCTGGTATCGAGAGTTGCATTTGCGGTAAAAATGCTCTACGCTCCTTTTTTGGAGCCTAACGCAGCATTTGATTAAACTCTCAATACCAGAGTTAAATTTATGGTGCGGCCAGAAAAAAGCCCGCGGAGCGTTAACAGCCCTTTTACCGCCGAACTCCAAATCTAGGCCTAAATGTCCACCAAATGCCCCTAAATGTTAGTGTTACTTTTCTTTAATAAAAAAAATAGCATTTTTTAAAAACAAAACAAAAATAACTGCAGTTTTTGGGGGTTAAAGTTGCCGGCTGTGCAGTGTTAAAAAAGACAGCACTGAAAAGTGCCTTTACATTGCGGTCTATGGGAACTGTGTGTTCCCTGTAAATATACTGTATATGCTTTTATATATATATACACAGTGTAAATACACATATTAACTAATAAATATGCTTATATATATATACATACACAGTGTAAATACACATATTAACTAATAAATATGCTTATATATATATATACACAGTGTAAATACAGATATTAACTAATAAATATGCTTATATATATATATATATATATATATACACACAGTGTAAATACACATATTAACTAATAAATATGCTTATATATATATATACATACACAGTGTAAATACACATATTAACTAATAAATATGCTTATATATATACATACACAGTGTAAATACACATATTAACTAATAAATATGCTTATATATATACATACACAGTGTAAATACACATATTAACTAATAAATATGCTTATATATATATATATATATATACACAGTGTAAATACACATATTAACTAATAAATATGCTTATATATATATATATATATATATATATATATATATATATATATATATATATATACACACAGTGTAAATACACATATTAACTAATAAATATGCTTATATATATATATACACAGTGTAAATACAGATATTAACTAATAAATATGCTTATATATATATATATATATATACACACAGTGTAAATACACATATTAACTAATAAATATGCTTATATATATATATATATACATACACAGTGTAAATACACATATTAACTAATAAATATGCTTATATATATACATACACAGTGTAAATACACATATTAACTAATAAATATGCTTATATATATACATACACAGTGTAAATACACATATTAACTAATAAATATGCTTATATATATATATACACAGTGTAAATACACATATTAACTAATAAATATGCTTATATATATATACACAGTGTAAATACACATATTAACTAATAAATATGCTTTTCTATATATATATACACAGTGTAAATACACATATTAACTAATAAATATGCTTTTCTATATATATACACAGTGTAAATACACATATTAACTAATAAATATGCTTTTATATATATATATATACACAGTGTAAATACACATATTAACTAATAAATATGCTTTTCTATATATATACACAGTGTAAATACACATATTAACTAATAAATATGCTTTTATATATATACACAGTGTAAATACACATATTAACTAATAAATATGCTTATATATATATATATATACACAGTGTAAATACACATATTAACTAATAAATATGCTTATATATATATATATACACACAGTGTAAATACACATATTAACTAATAAATATGCTTATATATATATATACACACAGTGTAAATACACATATTAACTAATAAATATGCTTATATATATATATACAGTGTAAATACACATATTAACTAATAAATATGCTTTTATATATATATATATATATATATATATATATATATATATATATATATATATATATATATATATATACAGTGTAAATACATATATTAACTAATAAATATGCTTATATATATATATATACACAGTGTAAATACACATATTAACTAATAAATATGCTTATATATATATATATATACACAGTGTAAATACACATATTAACTAATAAATATGCTTATATATATATACACAGTGTAAATACACATATTAACTAATAAATATGCTTATATATATATACACACAGTGTAAATACACATATTAACTACTAAATAGGCTTATATATATATACACATTGTAAATACACATATTAACTAATAAATATGCTTTTATATATATATATATATATATATATATATATATATATATATATATATATATATATATATATATATATATATACACACAGTGTAAATACACATATTAACTAATAAATATGCTTTTATATATATACACAGTGTAAATACACATATTAACTAATAAATATGCTTATATATATATACACAGTGTAAATACACATATTAACTCATAAATATGCTTATATATATATATATATATATACACAGTGTAAATACACATATTAACTAATAAATATGCTTTTCTATATATATATACACAGTGTAAATACACATATTAACTAATAAATATGCTTTTATATATATACACAGTGTAAATACACATATTAACTAATAAATATGCTTTTATATATATATATATATATATATATATATATATATATATATATATATATATATATATACACAGTGTAATTACACATATTAACTAATAAATATGCTTTTATATATATATATATATATATATATATATATATATATATATATATATACACAGTGTAAATACACATATTAACTAATAAATATGCTTTTCTATATATATACACAGTGTAAATACACATATTAACTAATAAATATGCTTATATATATACACAGTGTAAATACACATATTAACTAATAAATATGCTTATATATATATATACACAGTGTAAATACACATATTAACTAATAAATATGCTTTTCTATATATATATACACAGTGTAAATACACATATTAACTAATAAATATGCTTTTATATATATACACAGTGTAAATACACATATTAACTAATAAATATGCTTATATATATATACACAGTGTAAATACACATATTAACTCATAAATATGCTTATATATATATATATATATATATATATATATATATATATACACAGTGTAAATACACATATTAACTAATAAATATGCTTTTCTATATATATATACACAGTGTAAATACACATATTAACTAATAAATATGCTTTTATATATATACACAGTGTAAATACACATATTAACTAATAAATATGCTTTTATATATATATATATATATATATATATATATATATATATATATATATATATATATATATATATATACACAGTGTAATTACACATATTAACTAATAAATATGCTTTTATATATATATATATATATATATATATATATATATATATATATACACAGTGTAAATACACATATTAACTAATAAATATGCTTTTCTATATATATACACAGTGTAAATACACATATTAACTAATAAATATGCTTTTATATATATACACAGTGTAAATACACATGTTAACTAATAAATATGCTTTTATATATATATATATACACAGTGTAAATACACATATTAACTAATAAATATGCTTTTCTATATATATACACAGTGTAAATACACATATTAACTAATAAATATGCTTTTATATATATACACAGTGTAAATACACATATTAACTAATAAATATGCTTATATATATATATACACAGTGTAAATACACATATTAACTAATAAATATGCTTATATATATATACACAGTGTAAATACACATATTAACTAATAAATATGCTTATATATATATATATATACAGTGTAAATACACATATTAACTAATAAATATGCTTATATATATATATATATATATATATATATATATATATATATATATATATATATATATATATACACAGTGTAAATACATATATTAACTAATAAATATGCTTTTATATATATATATATATACACAGTGTAAATACACATATTAACTAATAAATATGCTTATATATATATACACAGTGTAAATACACATATTAACTAATAAATATGCTTATATATATATATATATATATATACACAGTGTAAATACACATATTAACTAATAAATATGCTTATATATATATATATATATATATACACACAGTGTAAATACACATATTAACTAATAAATAGGCTTATATATATATACACAGTGTAAATACACATATTAACTAATAAATATGCTTATATATATATATACACAGTGTAAATACAGATATTAACTAATAAATATGCTTATATATATATATATATACACACAGTGTAAATACACATATTAACTAATAAATATGCTTATATATATATACATACACAGTGTAAATACACATATTAACTAATAAATATGCTTATATATATATATATACAGTGTAAATACACATATTAACTAATAAATATGCTTATATATATATATATATACATACACAGTGTAAATACACATATTAACTAATAAATATGCTTATATATATACATACACAGTGTAAATACACATATTAAGTAATAAATATGCTTATATATATACATACACAGTGTAAATACACATATTAACTAATAAATATGCTTTTATATATATATACACAGTGTAAATACACATATTAACTAATAAATATGCTTATATATATATACACAGTGTAAATACACATATTAACTAATAAATATGCTTATATATATATATAAACACAGTGTAAATACACATATTAACTAATAAATATGCTTTTCTATATATATACACAGTGTAAATACACATATTAACTAATAAATATGCTTTTATATATATACACAGTGTAAATACACATATTAACTAATAAATATGCTTATATATATATATACACAGTGTAAATACACAT
>NC_069503.1:59156657-59161657 GCF_027579735.1 Bombina bombina
ATATATATATATATATATATACACAGTGTAAATACATATATTAACTAATAAATATGCTTATATATATATACACAGTGTAAATACACATATTAACTAATAAATATGCTTATATATATATATATATATATATATATACACAGTGTAAATACACATATTAACTAATAAATATGCTTATATATATATACACAGTGTAAATACACATATTAACTAATAAATATGCTTATATATATATATATATATATATATATATATATATATATATATATACACAGTGTAAATACACATATTAACTAATAAATATGCTTATATATATATATATACACACAGTGTAAATACACATATTAACTAATAAATAGGCTTATATATATATATACACAGTGTAAATACACTTATTAACTAATAAATATGCTTATATATATATATATACACACAGTGTAAATACACATATTAACTAATAAATAGGCTTATATATATATATACACAGTGTAAATACATATATTAACTAATAAATATGCTTATATATATATACACAGTGTAAATACACATATTAACTAATAAATATGCTTATATATATATATATATATATATATACACAGTGTAAATACACATATTAACTAATAAATATGCTTATATATATATACACAGTGTAAATACACATATTAACTAATAAATATGCTTTTATATATATATATATATATATATATATATATATATATACACAGTGTAAATACACATATTAACTAATAAATATGCTTATATATATATATACACACAGTGTAAATACACATATTAACTAATAAATAGGCTTATATATATATACACAGTGTAAATACACATATTAACTAATAAATATGCTTATATATATACATACACAGTGTAAATACACATATTAACTAATAAATATGCTTATATATATACATACACAGTGTAAATACACATATTAACTAATAAATATGCTTATATATATATATATATATATATATATATATATATATATATATATATACACACACAGTGTAAATACACATATTAACTAATAAATATGCTTTTTTATATATATACACAGTGTAAATACACATATTAACTAATAAATATGCTTTTATATATATACACAGTGTAAATACACATATTAACTAATAAATATGCTTATATATATATATACACAGTGTAAATACACATATTAACTAATAAATATGCTTATATATATATATATATATACACAGTGTAAATACACATATTAACTAATAAATATGCTTATATATATATACACACAGTGTAAATACACATATTAACTAATAAATATGCTTATATATATATACAGTGTAAATACACATATTAACTAATAAATATGCTTATATATATATATATATATATATATATATGTAAAGTAGAAATGGCTGCAGCACTCCAAGTTGTTTTTTATAACATTTTTATTACAAGCAGTGAAATACAGGCGACGTTTCGGGCCTCTGCCCTTTCTCAAGCCAAGTGATTAGTACATAATCCAACTCCACCTTTTATAGGCAGTCCATGTGACACAACACAGGTGTAGATAATTACAATTGTGATAATACATATTCTTACAACAGAATAAAAATAATCAATAAACAGTGATTTTGTTTTATAATCATAACTATGCATTTTTTATATACAAAAAACTTGTGATTTTCAATTTATGTAATTCTTTACACACCTTCTTATTTTTAAATATTTAGTGTTACTGTGGGGAAAATATAAAGTGACCTTAACAGTTCATTATCTTGTCTGTGAATTATGTGAGATAATTTCATGTTAGTGATTTTTCATTACCATTTATTTATACTATTAAGAAATTTTTTTATTTTATTAAAAACAGTAATCAAACTAACAACTAAATTCTAATCTTGCAAGATATGTTTTATCTCTGATGGATGTTAAACAGGGGAATGCATACACTCTAATATTATTTACTATATGTAAACCATAACAACAGCATTCAAAATAAGATCCTTATATTTTTACAAACAACCTATTTTTTTATTATGTTATTCAGCACATCTCTTTTTTCAAGTTGTTCTCTTTTCTTTATGTGAATCTTGATCTAAATCATGGAAAGAAAGTTTACAGTAAATTATCATAATCATTACAGAAACAAAAACAGGTTATAGTCTTTATTTAAACCTTTAGGGTGCATACTTTCTAGTCTATTGATCCAAATAACCTCTCTCTGCTGTAGTTTTTTAACCCTATCCTGTCCCCTTCTCTGTATTGGAACATGTTCAAGGATTTGAAACCTTAACTGATTAACATTATGGTTTTTCTCTTTAAAGTGTGCAGATACAGGTAAATCTGAAATGGCCTTACGTATGGTGTATTTGTGTTGTGTGAGTCTGTCTTTCATTTTTTGGGTAGTTTCCCCTATGTATATTAGCCCACAGGGACATTTTAGAGAATATATGACATGATCCGTTTGACAAGTAAACAAACCATTAATCCTATATTTTTTACCCGTGTATGGGTGGACAACCTCACTGCCTTTAATCACACAGCTACAATGTGAACAATTATAACAGGGAAAAGTGCCTTTCTTTTTTGAAAATGACATTCTTGTCTTACTACTACCTATGTCAGTTTTGATTAAATAATCCTTTAAGTTTTTAGGTCTTTTGTATGATAGCAATGGAAAAGATTGAAATTCCTTTATATCCTGATAATTATTTTTTAAAATATGCCAATGTTTTTTGACAATACCAGATATCTGCTTACTATTGACATTGTATGTGCTTACAAATGGAATTCTCTCCATCTGTTTGGTTTTCAATGTTTTTTGTAAGAGTTGATTACGAGGGATTTGATTGACCTTTTTTAATTCATCATCTAATATTTTTATCGGGTAACCCCTTTGTTTAAATTTTTGTCCCATTTCAAGTAACCTTCTATTGCATACATCTTCATCACTCACTATTCGTTTAACACGAATGTATTGTGATTTCGGTAGAGATTTAATTGTATTTTCTGGATGACAACTTGTATATGATAGAAACGTATTTTTATCAGTTTTTTTAACAAAAAGATCAGTTTTAAACTTATTTTCTTCTATTGCTACAGTCACATCCAGAAAATCAATGCATTTTCTATCATACTGCATAGTAAATTCAATATTAGCCGGGTTTGAATTAATTTGTTTTAGAAACGCCTCAAGAGTATCTTCATTGCCTAACCATATCATAAATACATCGTCTATATAGCGCCACCATACGCAAGCATGCTGTTTAAACAGTTCACTAGAATAGATGAAATCATCTTCAAATGTGCCCATACGCAGGCATATATATGGGCACATTTGAAGATGATTTCATCTATTCTAGTGAACTGTTTAAACAGCATGCTTGCGTATGGTGGCGCTATATAGACGATGTATTTATGATATGGTTAGGCAATGAAGATACTCTTGAGGCGTTTCTAAAACAAATTAATTCAAACCCGGCTAATATTGAATTTACTATGCAGTATGATAGAAAATGCATTGATTTTCTGGATGTGACTGTAGCAATAGAAGAAAATAAGTTTAAAACTGATCTTTTTGTTAAAAAAACTGATAAAAATACGTTTCTATCATATACAAGTTGTCATCCAGAAAATACAATTAAATCTCTACCGAAATCACAATACATTCGTGTTAAACGAATAGTGAGTGATGAAGATGTATGCAATAGAAGGTTACTTGAAATGGGACAAAAATTTAAACAAAGGGGTTACCCGATAAAAATATTAGATGATGAATTAAAAAAGGTCAATCAAATCCCTCGTAATCAACTCTTACAAAAAACATTGAAAACCAAACAGATGGAGAGAATTCCATTTGTAAGCACATACAATGTCAATAGTAAGCAGATATCTGGTATTGTCAAAAAACATTGGCATATTTTAAAAAATAATTATCAGGATATAAAGGAATTTCAATCTTTTCCATTGCTATCATACAAAAGACCTAAAAACTTAAAGGATTATTTAATCAAAACTGACATAGGTAGTAGTAAGACAAGAATGTCATTTTCAAAAAAGAAAGGCACTTTTCCCTGTTATAATTGTTCACATTGTAGCTGTGTGATTAAAGGCAGTGAGGTTGTCCACCCATACACGGGTAAAAAATATAGGATTAATGGTTTGTTTACTTGTCAAACGGATCATGTCATATATTCTCTAAAATGTCCCTGTGGGCTAATATACATAGGGGAAACTACCCAAAAAATGAAAGACAGACTCACACAACACAAATACACCATACGTAAGGCCATTTCAGATTTACCTGTATCTGCACACTTTAAAGAGAAAAACCATAATGTTAATCAGTTAAGGTTTCAAATCCTTGAACATGTTCCAATACAGAGAAGGGGACAGGATAGGGTTAAAAAACTACAGCAGAGAGAGGTTATTTGGATCAATAGACTAGAAAGTATGCACCCTAAAGGTTTAAATAAAGACTATAACCTGTTTTTGTTTCTGTAATGATTATGATAATTTACTGTAAACTTTCTTTCTATGATTTAGATCAAGATTCACATAAAGAAAAGAGAACAACTTGAAAAAAGAGATGTGCTGAATAACATAATAAAAAAATAGGTTGTTTGTAAAAATATAAGGATCTTATTTTGAATGCTGTTGTTATGGTTTACATATAGTAAATAATATTAGAGTGTATGCATTCCCCTGTTTAACATCCATCAGAGATAAAACATATCTTGCAAGATTAGAATTTAGTTGTTAGTTTGATTACTGTTTTTAATAAAATAAAAAAAATTCTTAATAGTATAAATAAATGGTAATGAAAAATCACTAACATGAAATTATCTCACATAATTCACAGACAAGATAATGAACTGTTAAGGTCACTTTATATTTTCCCCACAGTAACACTAAATATTTAAAAATAAGAAGGTGTGTAAAGAATTACATAAATTGAAAATCACAAGTTTTTTGTATATAAAAAATGCATAGTTATGATTATAAAACAAAATCAC